>NW_016157996.1:125626-132878 GCF_001687245.7 Rhagoletis zephyria
GCTATATATAAGCAGTGGAAAAGTGGTAAAATTTTGCAAAGTTGTAACAAAACAGATTTTTTGTGAACTAGTGTAAATGATTTGCAACTGTTAATATATATCAAAAGAAAGGTTAACCAATTATNGCACTAAAACCCAAGAAAAATCGCGTTTTTTCTCGAAAAAAGCACCAAATTTTTTATTGGAGGAGTTAATGGACTCTGCGTGCATATAAAATTTTATGCCGATTCAAATTAATAAAAATTAATGTTTCTTGCTCGGTGGTCGAATTTATTCTGTTTACTATAAATTCAAATATATTCGTCCAAACGATGCGACGTAATCATTTTTGTTCTTATTTTCTAATTTGCAGCTGTGCCCCGCGTTGCCGTTCCGCTTAGATTTGTGCTGTTTAAATATGAATTTTTCTTCTTTTTGCTTAATTTTTTCTACAATTCCTATCAAACGAAAGTAACAACAAAAAATGAAGTTTCAGGAAATATGTGGAAGTGTGGAACTTTCCCCTTTTTAAAGTGAAGCGCATAGTGGAAAAAATCGTTTTGTGTAAAAAAAGCTGCCTACTCGATTATTCATTTTACTGTTAGGAGATGCTATTGCTTTGTTTAATATCCGTAAAAAATATAACAAATTCAGCCCAAACTAAAGGTCTAAAAATCGATTCCTGGTCCCAGCAACATGGACTCAAACTCAAAAATTTTCGCGTGTTGAATTAAGTAAAGCACTAAATTTAGTGCGAAAAGCACTAAGTTGGCAACAGTGCTTTTTACTAATAAACACACAAAATCGTGTAAAGAAAAAATGAATAAGGACCGGAACGCCCAAATGCTTCCATTTTAAAAATGTTTGAAGGTTTTTCAATGGTAAGATTCAAATTCAAAAACTAAAAATATTTGCTGTCAGAGCATTAATTGTAGCAAACACTTGCGCAACTTGCCTTGCTGTCAAAATGAAACAACGCCAAAGCGACGCGAAAGCTGTATGTGACAGAGCCTTAAGTTCGGGCGGAGCCGAACATTAAATACCCGGCGCAAGTATTAAATATATGGGCCCGTAGTTATAGTCAAAATAAAGTCGACTCTAAGGTTAAAAGCAGCTTTTTGACATAACCTTCAATAGGATATCTGTCAAAAAAGCCTGGTTTTACCTTTAGAGTCGACTTTATTTTGACTGTAACTACGGGCCATGATTTTCACCTTTCCAAAAGCTACCGCTACATGGTAAGCCGGGGTATATCAATTGAGTAAATTAGCGTCCTTAAATTTCTAAATATTAACCTTTCAAGCATTTCTGAAATTTACCGTTATATGAAAAGCGGTCTCTATTTTAGTCCGATTTCAATAATTTCCAACGTTTTGCTTTTATGCGGCAAGCACAATATCCATACAATTGGTACAAATTGGTAGAACGGTTACCGAGATACACATATCTGATCATAAATGGGCGGTGCCACACCCATTTTCCAAAATTTTATCATAGGCTTATTTCCTGGTAAAGACTTGTTGCAAGCATTAATTTTGAATAAATTAGCTTTATTATTTACTGATTTATCGAAGATTTCGTATTTTCCGCGTGGTTATTGTCCGATTTTAAACATTTTCGGCCGTTTGGTATGCTGTAGCAAGGCGAACAACTGTGCCAAGTTTGGAAGAAATTGGTGCAGCGGTTACCAAGATATATACATGTAACCATAAGTGGGCGTGGCTACGCCCGTTTTCCAAAAATTTATAATATTCTAATTTTTCGTCCAAAAATGTCTGTAAATATCAATTTTGAGTGAATAATCTTCAATAGTTACTAAAATATCGCAGTTTTCGTATTTCTAAAAGTTACCGTTCTATGGAAGGTAGGCGTGGTTATTGACCGATTTTGCCCATTTTCAGTACCATCCGTTCTACGCCCGAAAGAAGTCCACGTACAAAGTGTCTTTAAGATATCTCAATAAGGAGTTATCGTGCGCACAGACGGAAGGACGGACGGACAGACAGTCACCGCTTAATCGATTTCTCTCATTTATGTATACATTTGTCTATATCTATCTCGATCCGTTTTGCCTGTTACAAACAACCGTTATGTGAACAAAGTTACAATACCCATGTGCACAAGTGCGCTCGGGTATAAAAAAACTTAAAATTTCAAAACAGCCCACGACAAAACTGTAGAAAAACAACATTTTAACCAGTTGTGACTATTTTTCTTCTATTTGTTTAATGTTCATTATTTTTCTATAAAAGTATAGCTCATTGTTTACCAAAAACTACATAAATCCAAATTGCAAGTTCTTAAACTTTTTAACACAATTCCACGGTTTTTAATTCGGATTTCTAGAAAAAAATTGTTATTCTGTTTTATAGCTTATTAAAATTTAGCACAATAAGGTGCAAGTTTGAAGTTGCATTTATTTGTTGGATCTGCTTATTTTACATCTATTAATCCTAACAACAAGTTTAAAAATCTTACGTTTAATTTACAATAATATAGCTCAAGCCTTGGGGTTGAGCCCTGCTGGTTTAACGTCGCTCAACAAAAGGCTGGTAGATCTCTTCCCCGCAGGCGTGTTATATTTGTTATGTTGCACAGGCCACTTGCCAGTGGATTTGGGTGGTTACGCAGTTTTATTTTATACTAGATCGCTCTCACCCGCTTCGTTGAGTGTATGAAATCTCAACGTGCTACATTAGGTGTAATTTAATTTAGTCAATTTTATTGTGGCTTATTACCATTTTTGTTTTAATATTTTTATTGAGCTTTGTACCACGATTTTGTTTATTAGCGAAAAATTGAAAAAGCAACAAAGTCTAAGCGGTAGAAGTTATAGAAGCTATTTCGGAGATCACCACATCTCCTCATCAGACTTCTTTTTTCTAGACATCAGCAGGGATCGAACCCGCGTCATCGATGTGCAAAGTCAGAAGCGCTAACCACTGAGCTATGCACACCACGTATGCTCTTGTTGCTAATTCATTCCCTTATTCAACCTACTACTATCAAGTGCAGGTGATTTGCCGCTATTTAAACTTGACAGCGTGGTTGTTATTGTAAATTCTACACATTAATTTTGCTTTTGCTTTATTGTATGTATAGTTTCAGGCAGGCTCATCCTAAACTATGTGTTTGTCAATTTTATCGTGGCTTATTAACATTTTTATTTTAATATTTTTATTGAGCTTTGTACCACGATTTTGTTTATTAGGGAACATTTGAAAAAGCAACAAAGTCTAAGCGGTATAAGTTATAGCAGCTATTTCGGAGATCACCACATCTCCTCAACAGACTTCTTTTTTCTAAACTTCAGTTGGGATCGAACCCGCGTCATCGATGTGCAAAGCCAGAAGCGCTAACCACTGAACTATGCACACCCCGAAAGCTCTTGTTGGTAATTCATTCCCTTATTCAACCTACCACTATCAAGTGCAGCTGATTTGCCGCTATTTAAACTTGACAGCGTGGTTGTTATTGTAAATTCTATACATCAATTTTGCTTTTGCTTTATTGTATGTATAGTTTCAGGCAGGTTCATCCTAAACTATGTATTTGTCAATTTTATTGTGGCTTATTAACATTTTTATTTTAATATTTGTACCACGATTTTGTTTATTAGGGAAAAATTTAAAAAGCAACAAAGTCTAAGCGGTAGAAGTTATTGCAGCTATTTCGGAGATCACCATATCTACTCATCAGACTTCTTCTTTATAGACTTCAGCAGGGATCGAACCCGCGTTATCGATGTGCAAAGTTAGAAGCGCTAACCACTGAACTATGCACACCCCGAAAGCTCTTGTTGGTAATTCATTCCCTTATTCAACCTACCACTATCAAGTGCAGCTGATTTGCCGCTATTTAAACTTGACAGCGTGGTTGTTATTGTAAATTCTATACATCAATTTTGCTTTTGCTTTATTGTATGTATAGTTTCAGGCAGGTTCATCCTAAACTATGTATTTGTCAATTTTATTGTGGCTTATTAACATTTTTATTTTAATATTTGTACCACGATTTTGTTTATTAGGGAAAAATTTAAAAAGCAACAAAGTCTAAGCGGTAGAAGTTATTGCAGCTATTTCGGAGATCACCATATCTACTCATCAGACTTCTTCTTTATAGACTTCAGCAGGGATCGAACCCGCGTTATCGATGTGCAAAGTTNGTTATAGCAGCTATTTCGGAGATCACCACATCTCCTCAACAGACTTCTTTTTTCTAAACTTCAGTTGGGATCGAACCCGCGTCATCGATGTGCAAAGCCAGAAGCGCTAACCACTGAACTATGCACACCCCGAAAGCTCTTGTTGGTAATTCATTCCCTTATTCAACCTACCACTATCAAGTGCAGCTGATTTGCCGCTATTTAAACTTGACAGCGTGGTTGTTATTGTAAATTCTATACATTAATTTTGCTCTTCCTTTATTGTGTATATAGTTTCAGGCAGGCTCATCCTAAACTNATTTTGCTTTTGCTTTATTGTATGTATAGTTTCAGGCAGGCTCATCCTAAACTATGTGTTTGTCAATTTTATCGTGGCTTATTAACATTTTTATTTTAATATTTTTATTGAGCTTTGTACCACGATTTTGTTTATTAGGGAACATTTGAAAAAGCAACAAAGTCTAAGCGGTATAAGTTATAGCAGCTATTTCGGAGATCACCACATCTCCTCAACAGACTTCTTTTTTCTAAACTTCAGTTGGGATCGAACCCGCGTCATCGATGTGCAAAGCCAGAAGCGCTAACCACTGAACTATGCACACCCCGAAAGCTCTTGTTGGTAATTCATTCCCTTATTCAACCTACCACTATCAAGTGCAGCTGATTTGCCGCTATTTAAACTTGACAGCGTGGTTGTTATTGTAAATTCTATACATTAATTTTGCTCTTCCTTTATTGTGTATATAGTTTCAGGCAGGCTCATCCTAAACTATAGGTGTGTACTCGTATTGAGAGGGCAAAATTCTCCAGCAGCAAAAGTTCTGAGAATTTAGCAGCATTCGCTCTCAAAGAGACGAAGTATCAACAGAAGTACGAGAACGGAAAATTTGCAAAAACTTGCAACCTTTGAAGCAGCTGATCACTTGCACAGTTGCCATTGGTGATCAATTTGGCAATTTATTTTCTGCTTGGTACATTTTCCCCCGATTTGGCATTTTATACAATTGAATAGTTTTGGATAAGAAAAACCTTTTTAAAATACAAATTAATTATATCGGAATGAATAAGTTATTTTTCTCATAATTATTTGTATATTACACGGTGACGCATTCAAAAGCAAGCGTATCTCCTCCAAACACCCATCAATGATCCAAAAAAATGTAATAGATATAGCTACAGATGTAGCTTTAAAATTATAAAATTTTCATTTCAACAACCAACCTACCAAACCGAAAACATCAGCAAAAAAACATTTAGCATGTTGCATTTAAATCAATTTTGGTATATTTAAAGGGAAATTATGGTACAAACGAAAAATGTCATACGGCAGCCATAGTCAGCACACACTAAAGGAAACAAACTGGATATTAATGGCAAATTAACGAAAAATAAACTCAACAAACGTTGTGCTTATTAAATTTACTCACTTTTTCGTTGTATACTAGCATTAATAATAAAATTTGCAATAAATAACTCAAAAAGTTCATATTTTCTTTTATTTATTTACAAGCATGTGTTTGTGATCAGCTGATTTTCTTACTTTCAAGTTTTAGCTGGAAAACATTTTTCCAGCAGAAATTTGCAGCTCTCTTTCACATTTTGCTCCCTCAATTTCCCCTACTTTGCAAGTTTTTTGGGTACGAGAACGCAAAACCAGTAAAAGTTTTCTAAAACTTTAGATAGTTGGGCGTGCGAGTACACTCCTTATGTATTTGTCAATTTTATTGTGGCTTATTTACATTTCTATTTTAATATTTTTATTGTGCTTTGTACCTCGATTTTGTTTATTAGGGAAAAATTGAAAAAGCAACAAAGTCTTAGCGGTAGAAGTTATAGCAGCTATTTCGGAGATCACCACATCTCCTCATCTGAGTTCTTTTTTTTTGTATGTGTATGCCCGTATGCTTACGCCATAAGCTTACGGGGTGTGCATAGGTCAGTGGTTAGCGCTTCTGACTTTGCACATCGATGACGCGGGTTCGATCCCTGCTGAAGTCTACAAAAAAAAGTCTGATGAGGAAATGTGGCGATCTCCGAAATAGCTGCTCTAATTCTACCGCTTAGACTTTGTTCCTTTTTAATGTTTCCCTAATAAACAAAATCGTGGTACAAAGCCCAATAAAAATATTAAAATAAAAATGTGAATAAGCCACATTAAAATTGCCAATACATAGTTTAGGATGAGTCTGCCTGAAACTATATATAAAATAATGCAAAAGCAAAATTTATATATAGAAGTTACAATAACAACCACGCTGTCAAGTTTAAATAGCGGCAAATCAGCTGCACTTGATTTTAGTAGGTTGAATAAGGGAATGAATTAGCAACAAGAGCTTACGGGGTGTACATAGCTCAGTGGTTAGCGCTTCTGCCTTTGCACATCGATGACGCGGGTTCGATCCCAGCTGAAGTCTAGAAAAAAGAATGATGAGGAGATGTGGTGATTTCCGAAATAGCTGCTATAACTTCTACCTCTTAGACTTTGTTGCTTTTTCAATTTTTCCCTAATAAACAAAATCGAGGTACAAAGCTCAATAAAAATATTAAAATAAAAATGTTAATAAGCCGCAATAAAATTGACAAATGCATAGTTTAGGATGAGCATGCCTGAAACTATAAATACAATAAAGCAAAAGCAAAATTAATGTATAGAATTTACAACAACAGCCACGCTGTCAAGTTTAACCCTTGTGATAATACCCAAATTTTCGTACGTTGTCTAGCACAAGGGGTACCCGGGTACCCACACAGTATTTGTTTTACCATTCTGCACAAATCCACTTTGCGGACTGAAATTTTTTGTGAATCTATATATTAATACGCTAACATAAATTTTGTCTCCGTTCGTTTGGCGATTCTACCGTAGATGAGCAGAGTTTTTATGGTTTCACAATTGGTTGAAAATTACGGCCAAAACCGTCGTTTAAACATTTTCGAATTGTGTATACATGTTGCTGCAACATGTTCAATTTGACATGTTTCGCCTGTTGTTTCACTACACATTTGAAATTAAGCTTTGAAATAAAGATAAATATGAAGATGAAGAAATAAATGATAACGATGAAGTCAAAAAAAAAGAAGGCAAAAGTGAAGATAAAGACGAAAATG
>NW_016157996.1:133138-135416 GCF_001687245.7 Rhagoletis zephyria
TGTCAAAAGTAAAAATTTATAAAGGTATCCAAAGCTTTTACATTTTTGAGTTATCGAAATTTATCGAGCCATCGAATTTCACAGTTATTGAAATTGGTCGAGTTAACGAATTTTGTTGAGTTACCGGATTTTAGTGTTTTTGAAATTCATCGAACTATCGATATGTATCAAATCATTAATATTTACCGATAACGTGAAAGGTATCGGGTCAATTCTAAGTCCTGCTGAAGTCCAAAGACCTTCTAAGATAAAAAAATTTTAGTTTCGTTTTAGTTCCAACGCAGAAGATGTTCCGGTAGGTTAATTTGTACCGTATAAGTTTTGGTACGTGTTAAGTTAGAAACCCTCTCCAAGGCTCCTAAAAATTAGAAAAACTGTTAAATTTTGACAGCAAATGGCCCTCTAGTATAGATTAAATTACGAGAATTTAATAAGAAAAATTTCAAAAGTAATATGGGAGTCCCCTAACTATATTAAAATACACGCACGTGTGCTATCGCATACAAACCCTGCAAAGATTTGAGGACCAGGTGGTCCACTGGGTCGTAGTCTTAAAGTATATATGTGCAAAAGGTCCAGTTTGCATACTAGTGACTTGTTATGCTGACCTGGACCACTTCAAACGTAAAAAGCTGATATATGTGTTGAACACCACCTCTTCGGTGCCCATCGGCAATATGATTCGTTTGCCGAATGTGCTATGGTCCAAAAGGAGTAGTTGTCTAGGTGGTCCCATGTTATGCAGCGTTGGACCAGAGGTGGTCAGGTCCAATGACATCGCAATGTTAATGTAACCATATTTTCTCCAAATATTTGGACCATTTTGCTTACTAGTGTTGGTTACAATGTAGCGTGGTCCTGTACTAGTATTTAACCTAGTCCCACTTTTTGCAGTGAAGGCACGGGCGAAAATATATGTATGTATGGACATTGTCTTTACATCTATGTATGTCCCTTTCCAAGCACTTGCTTTCATGGAATTGTACTCTTGTTGGTACTTTGAGAAAAAATAAGCCAAACATACAAAACATAATGGGCCCCAAAGAGGGCCTGAGAGCAGTACTCTACCGTATTTGGTATCCATGGAAGAGTAACAGNTGATATTTTTTTGTGAATATAGATTAAGTTAGGAGAATTTAGTAAGAAAAATTTCAAAAATAATATGGGAGTCCCCTAACTACACTAAAATTTACGCGCATGAGCTATCGCATACAAAGGCACAGGCGAAAATATATGTATGTATGGACATTGTCTTTACATCTATGTAGGTCCCTTTCCAAGCACTTGCTTTCATGGAATTGTATTCTTGTTGGTACTTTGAGAAAAAATAAGCCCTACATACAAAACATAGTACTCTACCGTATTTGGTGTCCATCAAAGAGTAGCTATGTGCTTATATGTACTGAACAGAAATAAACCCGTAATTATGCTATCCACATTGCATTGCGATAAGGCTGTGAACGATGATGACAAGAAGACACCCCATATTATATCTTATTATTATAAGTATAAAGCTGGCGTTGATACCATGAACCATGGTTTTCAATATAATAGATAATAGAGTTCCAGTTACTGTCGAAATTCGACAGTTTTTCTAGTTTTAGAAGCCTTGGAGAGGTTTTCTAACTTAACACGTAGCGATACTTATACGGTGCAAATTAACTAACCGGAAAATCTTTAGCTAAAACGTAACTAATGTTTTTTTTTTATCTGAGAAGGTCTTTGGAGGACTTCGGCAGGACTTGGAACTGACCCGATACATTCAAGTTTATCGATAAATTTCGATGATTTGATACATATCGATAGTTCGATGAATTTTAAGAACGCTAAAATTCGATAACTCAACAAAATTCGTTAACTCGACCAATTTCGATAACTGTGAAATTCGATGGCTCGATAAATTTCGATAACTCAAAAATGTAAAAGCTTTGGATACCTTTATAAATTTTTACTTTTGACATCTCCACATTTTTCGAAAACTATCTAAACATTTTGATAACTCGTTACACTTTGTTAAGGCGATTAAATTCGATAAGAAGTGATATGTCGATAAGCTTATATAACCTTGAAATTTCGATAAATCGATATATTTTGAAAATTCCATAAACTTCGATTCGTTGAACCAACCAATTTCAGTAGATCAATAATTATCGATAACTCTGTAAGTTGAAAGAACTCCATGCATTACGACTCCTCGATATATTTTGTTAAGTCTATAAATAATGATAATTCAATAAATATCGATAACTTGATACATTTCTTTAACTTGACAAATTTC
>NW_016157996.1:138263-138503 GCF_001687245.7 Rhagoletis zephyria
TTCAAAGTTTAATTTCAAATACGAAGTAAAACAAAATGCGAAACGCTTGATTTGAACATGTCGCAAAAACAACCGTTAACAAATATGGAAATTCGAAACTATAAAAACTCTCCTCATCTACAGAAAATTACTTTCCAACGGTATTTCTGGTTTTGAAATCGGTAACTTTACCTTGGTCTTCATCTTTGTTTTTATCTTTCACATCTTTGCTTATATCCTTTTCTTTTTCTATTCACGTAG
>NW_016157996.1:138587-139144 GCF_001687245.7 Rhagoletis zephyria
CGTCATGTAATGCCATGTCATGTCATACGATGTCATATCATGTGATGTCGTCATGTGATGTCATGCCATATAATGTGATGTCATATCATATAATGTCATGTCACATGATATCGTGAGATGTGATATCATATTATGTGATGCAAAATCATGTGACGTCTCTTCATATCATGTGATAAAATGTGATGTGATGTCATGTAATGTGATCACATTCCATGTTCCGTTTTGTGTATCGATAACCCTATTGATAACTGTGTTGATAAAAATACCGATAACAATATCCATACACATATAGAAAAATACAACGATTGCAAAATCGATTAATTCAGCAATAATAATAACAATCATCAGTATCAGTATCATAACAATATATGTAAATGACTAAATCGATAACAAAATCAATTATTTAATCGATTTTATACCGATAACAATANTGCCGCTAAAGAAGATTCACTTCATAAATTCAAGAAATGTTCTTACCCTTTCAGTTACCCTAATTCTGATGTATCTGTCATTGTCTTCATTTTCGGCTTTATCTTCGCTTTTGCCTTCTTTTTTTT
>NW_016157996.1:139240-142060 GCF_001687245.7 Rhagoletis zephyria
ATAAAATGTGATGTGATGTCATGTAATGTGATCACATTCCATGTTCCGTTTTGTGTATCGATAACCCTATTGATAACTGTGTTGATAAAAATACCGATAACAATATCCATACACATATAGAAAAATACAACGATTGCAAAATCGATTAATTCAGCAATAATAATAACAATCATCAGTATCAGTATCATAACAATATATGTAAATGACTAAATCGATAACAAAATCAATTATTTAATCGATTTTATACCGATAACAATATCCAGTATTGTATCGATAACAATATCGATTATTATATTGATTATTATATCGATTACAATAGCGGTTATTTAATCAATAACAGTATCGATAATTTTATCGATAGCAATATCCATTATTATATCGATAAAAATATCGAGTTTTATATCGATAACAATATCGATCTTCATCCTAATCCTTTTCTTCATATGTATCTTTATTTCTGCATATTCCTCTTCACCTTTACCTTAAAGTGTTTAAATTTACCTTGATCTTCGTTTTTGCCTGTATCTCTAGGCATCTTTGTTTTGTTTTTATTCTCAAACCGCTAAACCACTGAGAACTACTTCCATGTGCGTTATTCCCATTGAATTTGGCAATTTACTCCCAACNCAACCAACTGCCGCTAAAGAAGTTTCACTTCATAAATTCAAGAAATGTTCTTACCCTTTTAGTTACCCTAATTCTTATGTATCTGTCATTGTCTTCATTTTCGTCTTTATCTTCACTTTTGCCTTCCTTTTTTTTACTTGGTCGTTATCATTTATTTCTTCATCTTCATATTTATCTTTATTTCAAAGCTTAATTTCAAATGTGTAGTGAAACAACAGGCGAAACATGTCAAATTGAACATATTGCAGCAACATGTATACACAATTCGAAAATGTTTAAACGACGGTTTTGGTCGTAATTTTCAATCAATCGTAAAACCATAATAAAAACTCTGCTCATCTACGGAAAAATGCCTTTCCAACGGTGTTCTTGGTTTCGCCAAACGAACGGAGACAAAATTTATGTTAGCGTATTAATATATAGATTAGTTCACTCGCTTCATATCTAATTTCCTATAAAAAATAATGAAATGCTGCAAAAGAAAATCAACCAGTGACGGCTGTTTATGCGTCAATTGACCAATGAAATCGTTTGCCAAACGTACAAATAATGAGAAATTAATCGTTTTTGTTTTCCTAGTAAGTTATATAGTATAGTTTTTACGAATTACGTGGGTATAATAGAAAAAAAAGGCGTGAGTACTAGGTACTCATGAAATTTGATGTGTAAACATATGCGAACGGCAAAGCGTAAAAGTACGTTTACATATAAATATAATCTCACTCAAAGCTCGTTAGCTGTCAAATTGGTTGTGCTTGTTATTTACACAACTCGAGGAAAAGTTAAACTTCTTCTCTGTGCCACCGTGGTCACTTTTTTCTGCAACACATATTTTGTCATTTAAATATATTTTAACTGAATATTTTATTAAAAATACCTTTATAAACCTATTTTCCTTAATAGCGTCAATTTTTGTTTACTTTAACATTTGACATTCCTCCTCTTCTTCGCAATTATAATCGATAAAACTAGGTTGGACACCAAAAAGTTATCGGTTTAATCTGAGATATTTTTAGTTATAATTTTGTATGGCTAATCTCTTTTTCTAATAACAGATTAGGGAGTTGAGCTCGAAAAGTAGGATGATGCTTTTATATGTAAAGCTATTATTAGGCGATTCAGTTACATACATTCAACTGTAGGTTAGGTTAGAAATTAAACATTAATTTCACTTAAGTTTATTCATTTTGCTGATTTAATTGTTTTATTCATTTTCATTTTTAATTCTTTTAATACATGAAATTATCGGTATGATTGATAAAATATACTTGTACATACTTGTGACTCAAAGGCGTTAAGTATCTTGAAAACACCACATCAATTACTGTTTTTGAGCTTTTACTTTGAGCATTTCTATTTGTACATATTCCTAAATTTAGTTTCTGAATGCAGTTCATATTGCAGGATTTTACCCGATGCTTTTTTGTTCCGTACGTTTTGCTGTTACACACTTTTTACTCTCACTTCAGAGAGTGATTTTGCTGTTTGACCTATTTCCAGGATTTTACACGAAAAGTATTGGATCAGAGCTATTATATCATCCATACATATGCATATTATACATATGTAGATATATTCATGTATGTTAATCAGTTATCAACGGTCCCAGTTAAAATGATATCGGTATTTTTTTAAATTTTCGCCTTTCTTTTTTTATCAAAATAGACTACTAAACCTATGCCTAAAACCATCTACGAATATCAAAACCAGGGCATGAATCACGTATGACGACAATCGTCTGAACGATATCGTGTCGAGATTGTCTTGCTTCATAAAAATCAAAAATTGTTTGATCGTTTGTGCGATATCGTCAACTCGATTCCAGTTTTGCTTTACGTAACAGTAACAGTAACACTTAACAGCAACATAAATGCATAAATCAGTGTTTTGACAACATCGCACAGTGGTTCGGATCGCAAATCTAGCTGGTTGATGGATCTTTACACCACTTCTTACCTAGGGTATTTTTGAGTCACTGATTACATATCTTAAGTCATTTACCAAAAATTCAAAATGGCGGATCCAATATGGTGGACGAAAATAAAAAAAAAATCTGTAGATTTTTATGTAATTGGGTACCTGGGGGTTTTCTGGGTTGCTGATTACGAATCTAAAGTCATTTACTTTATTTACTTCGGAACGAGCATTTTCATCACATATTTCTTTCAATTTACTAATCACATAATCACGGAC
>NW_016157996.1:149105-162538 GCF_001687245.7 Rhagoletis zephyria
AATCACCCAGTGAAAACATGCGTGAAGTTCAAAGCGCTGTCTGTAACGGAGCGCCTCAAGTTCGCAAGAGACAATAAATATTGTGAAAATTGCCTCTCTTACTCCCACCTCAAAAGTGACTGTCAGAGCAAGTTCCTATGCGTATACTGCCAAAAAAAACATCACTCCCTTCTCCATTTCCAACCACAATCCCAATCAACTAGGGCCAACTCAAGACCTCAAAGAACCGTGGCGCAAATGTCGACTCAAAATCGGATAAACCAAGAACACCCTTCAACATCTGAGCAGGCTGCTAAAAATGCACTTACAAAAAGCCCACCTGACAGTAACGTTCAAAAGGTTTCTTCGCATTTTTCAAGTAGCAGCACAACAACCCTACTCCCCACGGCAATAGTCCCAATATACTTCGGAGGGGAATATCATAAAATCCGGGCTCTAATCGATCAAGAGTCACAGAAAACCTTTGTGGCGTCACGGATTCAAAAACTACTTGGCCTACCCACCAGAGAAACTCACTACCAAATCTCTGGAATGGGAGGGATGGTAGTACAAAACTCAAATAAAATTTGCGAGTTAACGCTTTGTTCATTCGACTTAGGCCAGAAGATCACGACTAGTGCCATTATTCTCCCACAGCTTACCCACTTCCTACCCACGTTTAGAGTGTCAAATGATAACATAAACGAATTCCGGTCTCTGAAACTCGCTGACCCTAACTGCTTTACACCAGCGAAAATCGATATGGTAATAGGCAGCGATATAAGTCCCAAAATACTCCTGGAAGGGCTACAACACAGCATCCATGGCACCTTATTAGCCCAAAACACAATATTCGGATGGATACTCAGCGGTCCAGTCAGAGAACATATCTCGACGTTCTCCACCCAAATCAGAGAGGCAACAGAACCCGAACTCAGCTCGCTGCTCAAAAGGTTTTGGGAGCAGGAGGAGGTAGAAACCACTCAACCCAAATCATCAGAAGAAGAATTCTGCGAAGAACTTTACAAGACCACGACCACCAGACGAGAGGGTGGACGATACGTGGTTAAATTGCCCTTCAAACCAGAATTCCCGGACGCACTTGCCTTAGGAAACTCCCGCCCGGCAGCCCAGCAACAATACATAAGCATCGAAAGGACTCTGGAGAAAAGGCCGGAATTGCGCGACAAGTACTCAGAGGTGCTGAATGAGTACTTAAAAATGAATCACATGGAGCAGGCTGGACCCCTTGAAGTAATAAAAAACGGAAAATATTTTTCATTTTATTTACCCCATCATGCTGTCTTAAAGCCCGACAGCAAAACGACAAAAGTGCGTGTCGTCTTTAACGCATCTAAGACATCACATTCAGGAAACTCCCTGAATGATGTTCTTTATACAGGCCCAATACTCCAAAACGACTTGACGCCCATTATCCTCAAATGGCGTCTTTTATAAATTCGTTTTCAATGGCAACATAAAGAAAATGTATCGCCAAATACTGGTTCATGAAGAAGATCAAAATTTCCAAAGGATTCTCTTTAGGAAAGCCCCTCACCTGCCAATCGAAGATTTTAGGTTAAAAACCGTCACTTTCGGGGTTAACTGCGCCCCATATCTGGCAATTCGCACGCTCCACCAGTTAGCTCACGATTGCCAAGAGAAATACCCCCTCGCCAAGAACATCATACTACACGAAACATATGTAGATGATGTACTCTCTGGCGGACACAATATACAGTCCACTCTCAACTCTATGACCCAAACTATCGAAGCTCTAAAATCAGAGGCTTTCCACTGAAAAAAATTACAGCAATCACCCAAAAATCCTTGAATTAATCCCAGATAGCGATGTCTTAGATACGGAGTTTCTTAAATTCAGGATACAAGCTCAACGAAAACGCCGGGTATAAGATGGAACTGCACTACTGACTCCTTTTCCTACTCTTATGACCCCCTACCCGCCTCCAAGTCGAGCACAAAACGTCAAATACTGTCAGCGGTAGCGAAACTTTTCGACCCGGCAGGATGGCTATCGCCAATAATGATACTGGCTAAAATTCTCCTCCAACAACTCTGGTTAGAAGGAACTGACTGGGACGAACACGTTAAACCCACAGCGTTCCATAAGTGGAACACTTTTCGCGAGGACCTTCAAGCCATAAGCACCATCAACATACCCCGATGGGTACATTTCTCCCCAGACAAACGCATACAGCTGCACGGTTTTTCTGACGCCTCCGAAAAAGCGTTCTGGTGCTAGCGTTTATATTAGAGTGCAACACGAAGTGAACTCCTTCACAACCCATCTTTTTGTGGCAAAAACTAAAGTTGCACCCTTACAAACGGTAAGCCTGCCACGTTTAGAACTCTGCGGCGCCGTGTTGTTATCAAAACTTATCTGCTATACCCGATCCACAACTGAATCTGCCACCGCACGAATTACACTCTGGTCAGACTCCTCGATTGTGTGAGCTTGGCTTGAAAAACCACCACATACATGGAAAACATATGTGGCCAACCGAATTACTCAAATTATCCAAAACGTCAGCAACACCCCATGGCGCCACGTACCAAGTGGTGCCAACCCAGCAGACTTAGGCACCCGTGGGTGCAAACCTCAAGATCTAGCTGAATGTAGCTTATGGTGGAATGGGCCAGAATGGCTCGCCAAATCATCTGCTTCATGGCCAAAACCAATCCCCTCTAATCCAGCCCCTCCGGAACAGAGACAGGTAGAATCACTACACACCGTGGAATGCACAGCTATCCTGGAGCGATTCTCCTCATTTTCACGAGCCTTAAGAGTTGTTGCCTTTATGTATCGTTTTATCCGCAGCTCACAAAAATGCCCAATTCCCACCACATTGGCTCTTACACAGGAAGAGAAAAATCACGCAAAAATGAAACTGATCGCAGTAACTCAGCGCAACCATTTTGTAGAAGAAATGCAGGCGTTGGAGACTTCAAAACCAATTAACAAAAAAAGCTCACTACTCACCCTAAACCCTATGCTGGACAATGCTGGGATCATGCGAGTCAATGGTCGTCTAGCTCATGCTGCACTAAGCTATAATGAACGACACCCCATAATCATCCCAGATGGCTCCAGGTTCTGCTTCTTGCTGCTAGATTTTCTGCACAAAACCTTGCTTCACGCTGGAAAACAGTTAATGGTTCGCATGGTTCAGCAAGAGTATTATATTCCCAGACTCAAACAAAAACTGAAAAGGTGCATATTTCAGTGCAAGACTTGCACTATTTATAAACAGCGAATGCGATCACAAATAATGGCAGCGCTGCCCCCTGAGCGTGCAACTTACTCGGTACCATTTCACTCAACCGGTGTGGATTTCGCTGGGCCATTTATGGTAAAGACATCCCCCCTTCGACGAGCGTCCCACACAAAAGCTTATGTTTGCGTATTCGTATGCTTCTCCACAAAAGCTGTCCATTTAGAGGCCTGCACAGATTTGACCACCGAAGCGTTCAGAGCCGCATTCACTCGGTTCGTCGGTCGGCGCGGACTGCCAAACAAAATAATTCGGATAATGGGAAGACGTTTATTGGAGCTCAGCGGGCTATCCAGCTCGATTTCGTTTTATTCCTCAAAGATGCAGCTTCTGATGCTGCAGAACGATATGCGGTACAGGGGCTCTCTTGGCAATTCATACCGCCATATGCCCCTCACATGGGTGGTCTGTGGGAAGCCGCCGTAAAAAGTTTTAAAACCCACTTCACTAAAGTCGCTGGAAACTATACATTCACATTCGAGGAATTCACCACTCTCCTCGTTCGAATCGAATCAGTCCTTAACTCGCGCCCTCTCTCCCCCATGTCCCAAGATCCAAGCGACTTATTAGCTTTAACGCCAGGTCATTTTCTCCGCGGGGCCCCCCTGGTTTCCCTACCTGAACCGAGTGCCAAAAATGTATCACTCACTACAAAATGGAAAAAATTGAAAGTTCTGCATCAGCAGTTCAGTTGCCGTTGGAAAACCGAGTATCTGCAAGAACTGCATAAGAGATACAAATGGAAACACCCGCAACTCAATATTAGCGGAGGGGATTTGGTGGTCCTCAAAGACGATCACTTGCCACCAAACGATTGGCGCCTTGGCCGCGTCACCAAACTCCATCATGGTGCTGACCAAAACGTACGAGTAGTGGATGTTCGCACACAAGCCGGTATAGTCACTCGAAATATCACGAAAATATGCGTATTGCCCCCTTCGTAGTATTTTCCTCCCCCGCTTGTCCTGCCCTCTTAAACTCTTACACCGACCTGTGACTAATTAAAGTTTCGACTTTCTCTTCGCAGATGAACAGGAACACAATGGAGCTGAATCAATGCCGTCTGTGCTGCCGCTATCATTCGCTGCGTTATTGTCACGCGTTTAAAGCCATGACGCCCGAGGAGCGGTACGAGTCCGCGCGAGTGCATAAATATTGCTTCAATTGTTTGGCAACATCGCACATCACAGGTGCATGCAACTCAGCAGATAGTTGCCACCACTGTGGGAAAGCGCACCATACTCTATTGCACCGTTCTACACCGCTGCCCCCTGAACGCAATCACCGGGAGAAAGTGCCTAAGCCAGTCCGCAGTGGGCGAACCACCGTCCCCAGCCGTATAGTAAAGAAGCCCAGAAAGCAGACGTACGGCGACAGCCACCCCGTTCAACAACGCATCCGAAACCTCTTCAACCAGGCTGTGCTGACACTGGAGAAGTTACAAGAGCTGCTACACCTCGCACCGGTGCAGGCGGGCCGGCATGTCGAGGACATGGACGCCAATCTCATACAGTTTGATTGATTTCATGCCTTTGTTTTTAAATGTAAATTATAATATGCGTGCGGCTGGCAACCCTAATGCTTTGCTATTGTGAATTATCCGTTGAAATAAACTGCATTGTAATGGTTGCTGATATTGTAAGCGATGACATGGGTTGACCTGTGTTCGCAAGTAACGTAACTTTTCACTTTTTGTTTAACCATCGCCGCGGCCGCATCGCACTTCCTCCTATTAATTAAGCCACTCGGGCTACATTGAATTCGTACATTCACCCAACTGTAACCATCAATACGTTCAATAAAACCATTGTGCCGAATTATTTGAATTATACAAAATCCATCAGCTTTTTAATTTATTGCGGATCTTCGTTCCTCCGGCGCACCCTGCGCCGCACTTGGCCTACCCATAAGTTATATACAGATACAAATATATACATATGTATGAATGTAAATATACAAAATTTACATCTTTCCACTTTGCTACGGATATACGAATTTATCTATTTCACACAAATACTCACTTTTCTGGTGTTTCACCGCTCATATTTTTTGCAAATAATAGCGTTGACCAGCTGTTTCTACAACAATAATGAACTTTTCACCATGCATGGTATGTTGACAAAAGCTTTTCGCTTGTCATTTTTTGTTAGGAATGCCAACGTGCAACGACAATGACAAAATCACGACAATGAAGGATGATCAATTGTCCTTCTATTGCAAAACCGGAATAGGGTTGTAAGATTCGAAATAGCATGAGGTTGGAAAGCCTTACTTCAATTTGAATAAAGTGTTATACATATGAAGGCTTATAGTTTCTGCTGCAAAACATTTCCAATATCAAACAGTATGTTACCAAGGTTAAATAGCTCAGTATATGACAACAACAGAAATGTAAATAATTCAGACACTATAGGTGATTTTGAAAAAATTGTGGAAATAGCTGATCTCGCCTTATTATTGGTTTTTATTTAATTTTTAGCGCCGAGCTCTTAAAAGCGGATTGTGCCATTAATCAATTAATATGGGTTATAATAAATTTAATAATTGCGCAGTCCTATTGCAAAATGTGTTGAAACAAATATTTTTAAAAAGTATGCGTATTTTTAAAGGAATTTTTTTGTACATCACTATGAAGGTTTTTGGTTTTAAAAACTATATTATAACAAGATCTCATTTTTAAAATAAAAGATTTGTTAAATCGATTTCATGAATTTTATTAAAAAAAAATTGGCGATTTTTGGCGATTTTTTTTCATAAATTGCGCTTTTTATTTAAACAGTTCTGACACCCTGGTCCAGGTAGTTCGCGTTCGCGAGTGTTAGGTAGAAAACATTTCCGCTGTTGTTCGTACGCGTATGTAGCTATAAGTGGCCTTCGCGAAGGCTCACTGCTATCCTTCTTCTTCATAAGTGAATGTAAATGCTGCGGCAAATATTCGCGGAAAGTTGGTGTGGCCAGAGATACTATTCAGTGCAATTTTGTTAATTGCATAAGATTTGCCCCGTTCATTCGATTTTCAAAAGTGAGGTGTCAAATGAATGGGCTTTGCCCAAGGAGTATTCAGAAGGTGATAGCAGTACCCACGATTGAGAGAATACAAATGTTGCGCCGATCTCGTTGTTTGCATGACGTCACTCTGGTGCAACTTGTTTACGTTTTCCTTGCAACATTTTTGATGTGTATACATCTTTGGTTTCGGTAGGGGTAAAATTTGCGAAGCTGTAACGCATAGCCCAGCAGGAAATTTCGAAGGGCTTAGCATGTGTAATGCAGCAGAAAATTTTTAATTTCATTAGAAGCACCCTGTGTTTACTTGCTATTGCAAATGGTTGCATACATTTAGGCATATGCAGAGTAAGAGGAAATGCGGTTCAAATGATTTTTACTTCCGATAATGCAAACTCCGTGCACGCATACGCCATACGACTATGTACCTATATTTATACATACTCAAGTTTGTATGTACATACATAT
Organism: Rhagoletis zephyria; assembly: GCF_001687245.7. NCBI lineage: Eukaryota > Metazoa > Arthropoda > Insecta > Diptera > Tephritidae > Rhagoletis > Rhagoletis zephyria. Next base: position 155,852 of record NW_016157996.1, read on the forward strand.
GCATGAACTCCACGATTGAGAGAATACAAAGGTTGCGCCGATCTCGGACCGCTATTCCTCTCTTAACGAATTTGACAGAATCGTTGTTTGCATGACGTCACACTGGTGCAACTTGTTTACGTTTTCCTTGCAACATTTTTTCTTCTTCTTCCATTCTTGCTCACGTTTTGGCATTTCTCTCGCAATTGCACCAGTGTGACGTCACACAAAAGTTATTCTCAAAAATCCTCTCTGATCGGCGCAATCTTGTAAGTGGTTTTGATATTCGTAGCTGGTTTTAGGCATAGGTTTAGTACTCTATTGATAAAAACGGAAGGCGGGAATTTTAACAATACTGAAAACATTTTAACAGTCTCCGTTGATAGCTGATGAACATATAAGAACATATGTGTATATACATATGTATGGATGATATAATAGCTCTGATCCAATACTTTTCGTGTAAAATCCTGTTAAAACGTCAAACAGCATAATTACTCTATGAAGTGAGAGTAAAAAGTGAGTAACAGTAAAAAGTACGGGAACAAAAAAAGCATCGAGTAAAATCTTGCAACTTCATTTTCTACACAAGTCTCCAAAAATCGCTCTCAGTACAGGATTTTGGAGTACGCGATCATTTTTTCCGTACCTTCCTGCAAGTTCGTGTAGAAACCTGTAAGTTCATTGAGTATTGGATCAGAGCTAATACAAGATTGCACAAAGAGAAGACGAGAGTAATAGAAAAAGCCGAAGAAATGAATATAGCTTCCCATTTTGCAAACAAAATACATATGTATGTGTTCATGAAGCAGAACAACAGATTAAATTTCTAAAATAATAACTAAATTTAGGAATATATACAAATAGAAATGCTCAAACTACAAGCTCAAAAACAGTAATTGATGCGGTGTTTTCAAGATATTTTAACGCCCTTAAGTCGCAAGTATATACAAGTGTAATATTTTATCAAACATATCGATAATTTTATGTATTAAAAGAATTAAAAATGAAAATAATAAACAAAATTAAATCAGAAAAATGTATAAAATTAAGTGAATTTAATATTTAATTTCTAACCTAACCTACATGTGTATGTATGTAACTGAATCCCTTAATAATAGGTTTACATATAAAAAGATTATCCTCATTTTCGCTCTTAACTCCCTTATTTGTAATTAGAAAAAGAGTTGTGAGAATAACAAGCACAACCATTTTAACAACTAACGAGCTTTTATTGAGTTCATATTTATTTATATATAAACGTACTTTTATGATTTGCCGTACGCATATGTTTACACATCAAATATCATGAGTACCTAGAATTCACTGCTTTTTTTTCTTCTGCTTCCATTCTTGCTCACGTTTTGGCATTTCTCTCTCGCAATTGCACTAGTGTGACGTCACACAAAAGTTATTCTCAAAAATCCTCTCTGATCGACGCAATCTTGTATTCTATCATTCTTGAGCAGTACCCTTTTATTTTTCTTCGCCTCACGGCTTCATATATCAAATGGCTGCTGTTGATTGGTTGGAGCTGTTGATTGTTTATTGTTTTCTGTTCTCTTTCACATCCATCGTATGAGATTTTTGACAGTCCTCGCCGCAAAAGCAAAAACAAAATTCATGTACATTTTGTTATTGTCGTACCGATACCACCTTATTGAATACGCCTTGGCTTTGCCTCTAGATGTGCAGTGAAGATATATTTTTTTAATAGGGTTGCCAACTGCGTTTAAAATTATGATATTTACACCGTTCTCCCGATTTTCAAAAATGAGGTGTCAAATGAAAGGGCTTGGCATCTAGATGTGCAGTAAGAACATATTTTTTTAATAGGGTTACCACCTGCGTTTATAATTATGATATTTACACCGTTCTCCCGATTTTCAAAAATGAGGTGTCAAATAAAAGGGCTTGGTCTCTGGATGTGCAGTAAGGATATATTTTTTTAATAGGGTTGCCAACTGAGTTTAAAATTATGATATTAACACCGTTCTCCCGATTTTCAAAGATGAGGTGTCAAATGAAAGGGCTTGGCCTCTAGATGTGCACCAAGGCTTTTATTTTTGAATAGGGTTGCCTTCTGTCAAAGGATATATTATTTCAGGATATATTTTTTCAAAAGGGTTGTCACCTGCGTTTAAAAACATGATATTTACACCGTTCTTCCGACTTCCAAAAATGAGGTGTCAAATGAAAGGGCTTGGCCTCTGGATGTGCAGTAAGGATATATTTTTTAATAGGGTTGTCACCTGCATTTAATAACATGATAATTACACGGTTCTCCCGATTTTCAAAAATGAGGTGTCAAATGAAAGGGCTTGGCCTCTGGATGTGCAGTAAGGATATATTTTTTAATAGGGTTGTCACCTGCATTTAATAACATGATAATTACACGGTTCTCCCGATTTTCAAAAATGAGGTGTCAAATGAAAGGGCTTGGCCTCTGGATGTGCAGTAAGGATATATTTTTTAATAGGGTTGTCACCTGCATTTAATAACATGATAATTACACGGTTCTCCCGATTTTCAAAAATGAGGTGTCAAATGAAAGGGCTTGGCCTCTGGATGTGCAGTAAGGATATATTTTTTAATAGGGTTGTCACCTGCATTTAATAACATGATAATTACACGGTTCTCCCGATTTTCAAAAATGAGGTGTCAAATGAAAGAGCTTGGCCTCCAGATGTGCAGAAAGGATATATTTTTTAATAGGGTTGCCACCTGCCTTTAAAAATATGATATTTACACCGTTATCCCGATTTTCAAAAACGAGGTATCAAATGAAAGTACCTTTAGAAGTGCACCAAGGCTTTTATTTTTGAATAGGGTTGCCTTCTGTCAAAAAGTTATAATGATTACACAGTTTGCCCGGTTTTAAAAAACGTAGGGTCAAATGAAGTGTCTTTGCCTACAGGTGTGCAAGAGGGTTTATATTTTTTGTGAATGCTGTTTCCGCCAACTACACCTTTTCCAACAGTATTTCAGAAAAACACAAATGTATTTCAGAAAAGGTCAAATGAATTTCAGAAAAGGTCAAATGAATTTCGGAAAAACTCAAACGTATTTCAGAAAACCTCAAATGAGACAGAATTCGTGAAATCGATCAGTAAAAATTAAAGTTTTTTGATTTTTAAATTTAATATGGTGGATGTGTAATTCAGGAAAAAATATATATTTCGCAAGTTATTGCATACATCTCATAAGCTATTTAACCGAATTGGATGAAATTTTCAGGGCTTATTTCTTTTATGTCATAGTTTCTATTGCCATATTTTTCTTAATGCAAATTTTTATTGTTTTATTGTTGCTTTTTACTAATATTTATACAAAGAAAGTTGTTGCAAAACATCGATTTGGAGCAACAAAAATTTAAAAAAAAAAATTAAAAATATTCTTTCAGTCTAATTAAATAATATCTGCAAATTTTAAAGTGTGTGTATTTTTCGTTTGGAAGATATCAACACTTATACTTGGCTCTGCATGTATAGCATCTTTGATTTTTGGATTTTTGAATAATTTTTTTTTGATTCTTTAAATACATTGGGCATGAAAAACAGCTCCTTATTAAAATACAATCGTCGTTCGGAGTCGGCGTAAAACTGTTCGTCCCTCCCCTTTGTGTGTCATCATCAAGGCGCCTGCCACAAATCGGAGGAGAAGCTCGGCCAAACACTAACGTATGTGTAAGCACCAATCTATTGTTATTAAATACATTTAAAGTTGGTTAAAAAAATGATTGTAAGCTTTATCATATGATACTTCCAGGCGCCTATAAATCCTTTTTACATTATTATTATATACAAAATTAGAGTATATGGCTTTTATTGCTTGCATCAAAGTAAATTTCAAAGTATGATGTTATAAACATGAAACCGATAAACTGAGAATTCATGAAATGATCGTGTTCTCAATTAGTGATTCTGATGCTGAATAAGTTCTGCAAGCGATTTTCTGTGTGTTAATTGGTACAAAAGAGTGAACTTTTCTGGGCACATGTATTTGCCGATAAGAGAAAAATAACGGCTATCCCAATTTTTTGTCACGAGTCTAATACCTTTATAAACGTGACTATGCATAGTCTTATTATGAGGCAATATAAAAGATAACAATAAGCGAATAATGTTCTTTGCTGCTTTTTTGATTCCTTACTTATTTTACGTACACTTGCTTATAAGACAGACGTTATTCGTCGCGTATAACCATGCTACCACCGTTCAATAATTTACACACGTAGAAATATGAATTAATACCTTCGCACAAATCCGTTAGCTGACTCAATTTAAAAAGACAAGTAAAATCTAAAAAACAATTGATTCAAAAATCGAAAAATCAAAGATGCTATACATGCAGAGCCCAGTTTAAGTACTGATATCTTCTAAACGAAAAATACACACACCTTAAAATTTGCATATGTTATTTAATTAGACTGAAAGAATATTTTTAATATTTTTCAATTTTTTTGTTGCTCCAGAACGATGTTTTGCAACCACTTTCTTAGTATAAATATTAGTAAAAAGCAACAAAAATAAAATTTGCATTAAAAAAGATATGTCAATAGAAACTGTGACATAAAAGGAATAAGCCCTGGAAATTTCATCCAATTCGGTTAAATAGTTTATGACATATATTTTGAGTCGAAGAAAAAATGCTATAAAAATTGTTTATGCAATAACTTGCGAAATATATATTTGTTCGAAGTTTTGCTGATGGGTATCCCTTTTCATGCTCCCGAGATACAATTACACCGTATTAAAATTAAAAATCAAAAAACTTTAATTTTTACTGATCGATTTCACGAATTCTGGCTCAAATGTGTTTCAGAATAGAGCAAATGTATTTCAGAAAAGCTTAAATGTATTTCAGAAAAGCCCAAATGTATTTCAGAAAAGGCCAAATGTATTTCAGAAAAAGCCAAATGAAATTCCGAAAAACACAATTGTATTTCAGGAAAGTCGGCCGCTGTGGTGTAGTGGTAAGCAGTGCGCGCTTCCACTCCGCAGCATCTGGGTTCAAACCCTGGTCAAAGCAACATCAGCAAAAATATAGAAAAAAGGTTTTTTCTTAACAGCGGTCGTCCCTCGGCAGGCAATGGCAAACCTCCGAGTGTATTTCTGCCATGAAAAACAGCTTCTCATAAAAATACAATCGCCGTACGGAGTCGGCGTAAAACTGTAGGTCCCTCCGCTTTGTGTGACAACATCAAGGCGCACGCCACAAACCGGAGGAGAAGCTCGGCCAAACACTAACATATGTGTAAGCGCCAATCTATTATTATTATTATTTCAGGAAAGTTCAAATTATTTTCAGAAAAACGCAAATGTATTTCAGAAAAGGGCAAATGTATTTCAGAAAGCACAAATGGATTTCAGAAAAATATTTTTAGAATACAGTTATGCTTTTCTGAAATACATTTGTGCTTTACTGAAATACATTTGCCCTTTTCTGTAATACATTTGCGTTTTTGAAAATCATTTGATTTTGTCCTTTTCTGAAATACATTTGAGGTTTTCTGAAAAACATTTGAGTTTTTCTGTAATTCATTTGGCCTTTTCTGAAATACATTTGTGTTTTTCTGAAATACTGTTGGAAAAGGTGTAGTTAAGGCAGAGAACGTATATGAATAAGAAGGCGCATTTTAAGTGTGAACTAATTGCTGCCAGAAATTTTGAGTTGCGGTCGAGGTAATATACCACTCGTCGACGAAATGTACCACTCGTCGACGGAATGTCGGCTGCTACCATACCAAAAATTTTTCCGTGCTACCACACTTCGACGAAATTTACCATAGTTCAAACCAAAATGAAAAAATAAGTTGTGTTTTCGTCTTCTCCAGCAAAAAATATCCAGTAACTTGCCAGTAACAAAATTTCGGAGAGTAAGCCAATATTTACTCCCAATGAGTGAAATATGCAAGAAAGTACGAAAACGCAAAACCAGCAAGAAGTTGCTAGTATTATGAACAGCTGATCAATTTTTTATTTTCCGATGCAATTTTCTTAGAAAACTAGTATTTTCCATCTTAATATATATTTAAATAGGTTTATTTTGTCAATTGCAACTCTAAAAGCACCACAAACAATTATTTTCTTAATGTGATTTACAATAAGCATCATGCCATCAGCTGTTTTTCTTACTAGCAAATAGTTGCTAGTAAAAATTTATCCAGTAAAAATCCAGTAAAACTTGCAAGTTCAGCTGTCATTTTTGCTCTCTCAGTTTCCCATCTTTTGCTAGTTTCTTGCAAGTTTTTTCGTACGAAAACGACATCCAGTAAAAGACCAGTAAAATTAGTACTGGATTTACTGGATAGTGCGTACGCGAACAGGGCTATAACAAGGAAAAAGGAAAGAGGAACAGAAATATAATAAGCACCAAGCAGAGGGGATGCTTGGGGAGGCAGGCGTGTAGCATAGTTTAAAGCAAAATGAAAAATAAAAACGAATAAGAAAAGAGAAACAGAAATCTAATAAGTACTAGGCAGAGGGGGTGCTTGCGGAGGCAGGCGCGTGCTTGTGTCGGATCAAAACAAACTCTAAAATAAATAAATAATATAAAAAAAAACTTTTTAATATACAACGCTTTTATAAATGGTCTAAAAAGTAGAAAATAATACTTTTCAGTCCCATAGAATTTGTTTTGATAACTTTTGATTTTGAAATTTTAGCAAAAGTCATTATAAACAATCTATGAAATTGAAAATGAAAA
>NW_016157996.1:163649-165457 GCF_001687245.7 Rhagoletis zephyria
ATCGCATGCGCTCCACGTTTTTCATTTTCAATTTCATAGATTGTTTATAATGACTTTTGCTAAAATTTCAAAATCAAAAGTTATCAAAACAAATTCTATGGGACTGAGAAGTATTATTTTCTACTTTTTAGTCCATTTATAAAAGCGTTGTATATTAAAAAGTTTTTTTTATATTATTTATTTTCTACTTTTTAGTCCTGTCTGAATAAAATTTTGCAATAGATATTAAAATAATTCAACGATATTAATAGAAAGGTGCACACACATGCATTTACATATGTATGTACATACAAACGAGCACCAATTAATTTTATTTAAAGAAATGGCGTGTCGTCTATTTCCGGTGTAGCAAACGTAGTACATAGGGCGACATCTAGATGTCATCTACCTCGCCCTATTCACTATGCCTTTTATAGGAGCTTTTCAAAGCTTTGCTTTATGGTGTCGGACACACAACATTGAAAGTTTCTGGAACACAACATTGAAAGTTTCTGGAACACAACATTGCAAGTTGATAAAAGCGTTGTAAAAAATGGACAAGTGTACAGAAAGAAGTGGGAAGCGGGGAAAGGAGCGGGCTTTTGTACATTTGCTTGCTTGCCAAAAATGTGATATGTATGAATTTTTCTATTTCAGCTAAACATGTATGCATTTTTCTATTTCAGCTAAGTTGATAAAATTTTCTGAGGGAATATTTTCGACAATCCATACGTACATACACATATCTATCCACATATATATACGTACATACATATATCTATATATTGTAGCATTTCATGAAATTTCATCTATATGCATGCACAATAGGCTCTTTATAAGTTTCGTGATAATTAAGCTCATGCTCATTTAATGTTCGACTTGCGAAACAAATAGGATGACCTTGTTGGCTTAGAACTGCTCCTAATGCCATAGTGTAGGGATGCCCAAATCAGCACATATGTGTCGCGGGCGACTGCGCGTTCAAAGCTTTGCACAGCGGTACTGGGCAAGCGCGGAAGCAAAAAGTTATCGGAAGGGGAAAACGAAGTCCACAGAATAGTGAGATTGTATGTGTGACAGTGATGGAAAATGAGTGTGCATTGTGCCATTTTCGGCCCTTTCGGAAGCAGCCGGCACCTTCAGCACAATCGATTGATTTTCAGCACTATTTTTGCGTAACTCAATGCAACTAATAAATATTTCTTTCGGATCCGCAATTAAAAATATTTTTTTTTACATTTAATCGTATGTGCTTAAACTGGTAAATGATATAAACATAGAAACGCAAGCAGAAGAATCTCGCTTCCATATTCTGCATATGCGCTTAACATTTTTGTTTAAACAAATTTGTCGAAATTTCATCTCTAAAGCAAATATTAAATATCATTTAATATATACTTTAGATTTAAATAATCATTTTTAGTGGTGAGCGAGTCCGAGATGTTTAAATGATCGAGATAGTACATTCAATACGCGTAGATTTTTGAGAACGTTTTTCGTTGAAGGGGTTGCACTTTTTCTTCCATACTGAAATTTTTGTACATCCAGTTTGTATAAAGAAAATGCAAAAAAATATTAAAACTCAACATGAATTCTTAGCTGCACTTTTACTTTATAATACTAAAATTGCATCCACTATAAAACTGCATACCGTCAGTTGGTGTCGAACACTCATGCGGTGAGGATGTGAGGTGTGTCAATTACTTCTATTTCTGCAGGATCGCCATTAGGTAAATTGCATTTCCAAAGATTTTTTTCAAAATAAATAGCGATGAGGGATATTTCACCCGCCGGTGATAAGAAATCGCAATCACCATAACGCACATCAC
>NW_016157996.1:165467-168281 GCF_001687245.7 Rhagoletis zephyria
TTTTATAGCAAATATGAAATATAGGTATATACTTAAATGTAAACGGATTAAGAATCAAAGTGCTAGAAGAGAATTGAGCGTTTGGTACAAAAAGTATTTTTGATGTTAAAACTGTACTTAAAATCGGCAAATTGTACTTTTGTACTTTTTAAAATTAAATGTACTGAAAAAAATACAATTGTACTTAAAATATCAACAATGTTTCACTGGCGTGACAAAGTACTTGCTGCAGCGATGGCAGATTTGAGCGTACCCAATTTTTTACCGATAATAACGCATGCGAGGGATTTGGGTATTGGGCATTTTACAAGCCTATTAGGAAGTATACATATCTGTGTTCGTATAGAATAGTAGCTTATGNTATGTCGGAAGACTGGCTTTAGTATAATGAACCATTCGCAGCATACGATTGCGAAAGACTCACTGGCGCCGAGTCGTTGAAGAACTCTTGGAAAATAAACGTAAAAGAGGCAGTTGGGATGCTAGCAAGTCAATATTCGTATAAAGTCTCATAAAAAAGTTCCTTGTGGTTTAAAGAATATAGGAAATGGTACATTTTACAAAAGCCAGCCACCCGACATAAGCTACTATTTCATACGAACACAAATATATTCGTCTACAAATAATGTTGATTATTTTAATTAAGTCCTAAGATAAGTTTGTGAATCTTATCAGTGTTCTATGTAAGAACCAAAAATCAATCCCCTCGCCAATTAGAACTTTTGCTTTAAAAGAAAAATATACATAGCGCATTTACTCAATACTTGGTCTGGCATCACTGTTTGAGCATTGATGTGCTCAGCTCACTGTTGCCAAGGTCGTGCATTTTGCACTAAATTTAGTGCTTTTGGGAAACCAAAAAGCCAAAATAATTGGAATTCAATGCTTGGTGCGTTATTTAGTGATGCTTTTTTAATTTAAGCACACCGAATGCATAGGTACATATGTATGTATGTATACACTATACACTAATATTCTACATTAAGATGGAATTCATTTACTGAATAAAATGTGAGGAATAGGTAAATTAAATATGTTTTGCTTTGTTATAAATATATTGAAATTAATTTATTAATAAAAACGTGAGGAAATGGATATGTATATACACTTTTTACTGAATCAAAAAAATTATTAAACATGATAATAAAAACTTGGCGCTTTTGTTTTGGAAAATTGGCTTTTTCTGTTGGCCTGATGCCACACTGCTCAGTTGTCGCAAAAGTATACATACATACACGCATTTTTACTTGAAAATAAGTGTGTAATGGTTAATATGTATACGTTGCCATCTCCGTACAGCTCACTTCACCTCGCCTAGCACGCTCGCGTGCTCGCAGTTTGCCCGCGACGTTGACTGCGTGCACCTCTGCTGTGCATCCCTACCATAGTGGAAGCATCAGTAGTTAGAGTGAATAATTTATCAAATTAGGGAAGGCCAAAATCGGTTCTTTGGTTATTAATAATTGTATGGTATCTACTGCTTTAATATAATCTTTATCTAAACTATTAATTTTGTTCCCTTGTTTTAAACAGTTCGTTAAGGGTTTAGTTATCTTAGCAAAATCCTTTATAAATTTTGTATAAAATCCAGCCAAACCTAAAAACTGTTTTATTTGCTTCTCTGTCTGTGGTACTAGATAGTTCACTATAGTTTCAATTTTATTCGGATTAGGTTCGATTCTCTCTGCCGTAACAACATGGCCTGATTCTCTTTTCATAACTTCACATTTATCTATCTGGATTTTTAAGTTAGCATTAGCTTACTTTGCAAAAACTCTGTTGAGCGATTCAACATGTTCCTGAAGCGAAGTACTAAAAACTATTATATCATCCATGTATGCAATCTTTTCCTATAAGATCTTCAAAAATTGTATTCATCAATCGCTGGAATGTTGCATGTGCATTTTTGAATCCAAACGGCATTCTTAAAATTCGTAATGACCGTTTTGTGTTGAAAAAGCAGTTTCCCTTCTACCAATAGAGTCCATTTCGATTTGATAAAAACCTTTGGCCAAATCAATTGTCGAAAAATACATGCATTTGCCAATTTTATCTCAAATTTCATCTATATTCGGAATTGGGTATCTATCATCTACAGTGATGTTATTCAATTTTTGGTAATCTACTACAACTCTCCATTTTTGTTTACCTGAACCATCTAACTTCTTAGGTACCACCCAAATCGATGCTGAATAAGGAGAATCGCTATGACAAATAATATTTTGGTCTAACATATCCTTTATTTGCCGATTTACCTCTTCCCTATGAATTTCAGGATATCTATATGATTTTGCGTAGATTGGATCTTCATGAACTGTTCTAATTCTATGTTTAATTCTACTAGTAAAAGACAACATTTCCCCTTCCTTGTAAAATAAAATTTTATATTGTCCAACTAATTTTGTTATTTGTTTTAGTTCTTCTTTATTCAAATGAGCGAACCTAAAATCCTTTTCTTGTATATTATTTGTAAGGCCTTTGTCTGATGTTTGATGCAAATTAGTGCATTCTTTCTTTTCAACACAATCAAAAAAATTATGAACATGACCATTCAAGACTATAAACGTTTCCTTAATATTGATTTTTGCATCAAAAAGATTTAAAATATCGTAACCTAGTAATCCATTATAAATTTTTGAAAATTTATGATTGTAAAATTTTAAGGTATTTTTCTGATTATCATACACGGTGGGCAGGAAGCGAAGATAGGTTGCATAAAAATGTCGACAAAATCTGAAAGCACGGTTGTATTTGTTGATATCTTAAGGTTAAGAATCCGCTTAAATTGAAATCCTAGCTGCTCCTGTTTTAAAG
>NW_016157996.1:170713-174016 GCF_001687245.7 Rhagoletis zephyria
ATGGTTTAGGATTATGGTCCGAGCAGGCCGGGAAGTCAGTTCGTAGGGAATTCATTAAATTCTGGGATAGATTCAAAATAAATATGATTGATAAACCAACTTTTGTGAGTCGCCTGAAGAAAACTGTAATGACATTTTCATTCCAGCATATATAAAAACTTAACTAAATAATAAAATATTTAAATACTAAAATGTGTGACTATATTATATGGTAAGCCAACAAAAAAAATAAAAGGAAACAAAAAACAAATACAAAAAAATATAGCAAGAAAAAAATATAAAAAAATAAAACCAAAAAAAGAACAAAGAGGTGCAAAGTAAGTTGCCTCTACGTGGTGCGCCTTGGAAACGACTGAAACCGGCTAAAAACTTACATAAACTTATATTTTCACATAATATATATACACACATTTACTCACACATACATTGTTGAATATATAATGCACAAGGATGTTTTTCTCTTTCGCAAAAGTCGGTCCTATCATAACTATGTAAAATGTTGATATCTTTAAAACAGGAACAGCTAGGATTTCAATTCAAACGGATTCTTAACCTAAAAATATCAACAAATACAACCCTGCTTTCAGTTTTTGTCGACATTTTTATGCAACCTATCTTTGTTTCCTGCCCACCGTGCATAATACACTTCTTGTATTTTATTTAACGCTGTTTTCCCAGCAGCAGTTTTCAAAATAATCGGATTAACATTACTGACTTCACTGTCAAACGTATTAGGCCTAATCAAACTAACAGACGAACCTGTATCAACTAAGAATTTAAGATAAATATTTCCAAATTTTAAAACTACTGTGGGTAAATCTCCGAGGCCTTTAAATGAAAATTTGATGGGTCTTGCTCCATAGGCTCGGGCATACCAAATCGTCTGATTCTATCTATATTCGAATTTTGTCTATTAGTGTATATGTAGTGAATTGTTGATTTAGCATTGGATTAGAAAAATTATTATAATTAGCGGGTGGCAATTGGTAACTATTGTTGTTTGGATACATATTTTGATAATAATAGTAATTGGGTGGAAATACAAATTGAGTGGAGGTATTTTGATTATACTTAGGTTTATTACTGTTACTATTATGAAATGAAGATGAATTCATTGGACTAAAAGGTTGTGCAAATGGAAAGTTGTTAGGCAGGNGCGACCTTTATTAAACTGTCATGGTAAAGCTTTTGCAAAACAATTTTTGTGCATCAGCTTTGGTTTTGTTTATGAATGCAATGCATAGCATTTTTATGCTATGGATTTTCGGTATTGCAAATTTGCCAAGCCATGACAAATGCAAATGCGTGTATTTTGTTTGTGTATTGCAAATAATTTGCAATACAAATTTGCAATGCAATGATGCTAGGCCATTTGCACCGGATCGCGAATAGCCCTAGTATTTATTGGATTTTTATTTATTTTAGGGAAAAAGCATTTTTATTTTTGAGATAATCGATTTCATTATCTAAGACATTATTTTCTCTCTTAGCATTAATTAGTGCTGTAAGTTGAATAGGTAACTCTCTTTTTAATTTTTTTAAACTAATTCTATTAAGCTCTTCATTTAGAAATAATTTTGTCGCTTCATTTTCACTACCTAACTTTATACAATCCTTGATCCTGCAAACTTGTACACTTATTTCCTTACGCAATAACTTAATAACATTCTTAAACCTTATATTGTTTTTTTCTAATATGAGCGTTGAAACAGGGGTATGCTCACAACTCTTCGATCAAAAGATCACGCAACGATGCCCAATCATTGGTTGCTCTCGCCTTACTACATTTGCGGCAGGTCCTTTTAGCGTAGTAAATATTAAATAAAAAAAAAGGCGTGAGTACTAGGTACTCATGAAATTTGATGTGTAAACATATGCGAACGGCAAAGCATAAAAGTACGTTTACATATAAATATAATCTCAATCAAAGCTGTCAATTTTGTTGTGCTTGTTATTCACACAACTCGAGGAAAAGTTAAACTTCTTCTCTGTGCCACCGTGGTTACTTTTTTCTGCAACACATATTATGCCAATTAAATATATTTTAACTGAATATTTTATTAAAAATACCTTTACAAACCTATTTTCCTTACAAGCGTCAATTTTTGTTTACTTTAACATTTAACATTCCACCTCTTCTTCGCAAGTTTAATCGATAAAACTAGGTTGGACACCAAAAAGTTATCGGTTTAATCTGATATATTTTTAATTATAATTTTGCATGGCTAATCTCTTTTTCTAATAACAGATTAGGGAGTTAAGCTCGAAAATTTGGATAATCTTTTTTATATGTAAAGCTATTATTAGGCGATTCAGTTACATACATACAAATGTAGGTTAGGTTAGAAATTAAACATTAATTTCACTTAATTTTATTCATTTTGCTGATTTAATTTTTTTATTAATTTTCATTTTTAATTCTTTTAATACATGAAATTATCGGTATGACTGATAAGATATGATACTTGTATATACTTGTGACTCAAGGGCGTTAAAATATCTTTGAAACACCGCATCAGTTATTGTTTTTGAGGTTATAGTTTGAGGATTTCTATTTGTATATATTCCTAAATTTAGTTTTTCTTTTCGGAATATAATCTGTGGTTCATGTAAATGAGAGCGATTTTCGGGAGAGTTGTGTAGAGATTGAAGTTGCAGGATTTTACCCGATGCTTTTTTGTTCCGTACGTTTTGCTGTTACTCACTTTTTACTCTCACTTCAGAGAGTGATTTTGCTGTTTGACCTTTTCCAGGACTTTACACGAAAAGTATTGGATCAGAGCTATTATATCATCCATACATAAGCATATTATACATACATATATTCATGTATGTTCATCAGATATCAACGGTCCCAGTTAAAATGATTTCAGAATTTTTTTAAATTTTCGCCTTGCTTTTTTATCAAAATAGACTACTAAGCCTATGCCTAAAACCCTCTACGAATATCAAAACCAGCGCATAAATCACGTATGACGACAATCGTCTGAACGATATCGTGTCGAGATTGTCTTGCTTCATAAAAATCAAAAATTGTTTGATCGTTTGTGCGATATCGTCAACTCGATTCCAGTTTTGCTTTACGTAACAGTAACACTTAACAGCAACACAAATGCATAAATCAGTGTTTTGACAACATCGTTTTGTCAGTATCGTTTGAACGACTATCGTTTCAAAGTTACGTGATTCATGCCCAGTGGCACCAAATGAGTCCATACATATTTATATACATACATAGGTACAAAGCCGTATGCATGTGCGGAGTTTAAATAATCGGAAGTAATAATCAATTGTAGCGCATTT
>NW_016157997.1:0-5071 GCF_001687245.7 Rhagoletis zephyria
ATTATATGGAAAATGTGTACTTTGAATCTTTGACTATTTTTATCCTTTCGAGTTTCTAACTCATAAAACTTTAATCTGTATAGTTCTAGTAACATTGAACCACAAGATGCATTTTCATTCGATTTTCGCGAAGAAAAGCCTTGAATGTAGTAAATGTGTGCTCGACGTAAGTTGATACAAGCGGCGCCCAATTTAAACATGGAACGTTTGAAACGTTCATATTATCAGGAATAAGGGCGTTTTCCTCGTCCTTTACAATTTTATCCACACCCCTTATTGTCTCCAAGCCTTCGTTAGTTGAGAAAACGGCTTTGAATTTTTCCAACACCAATTTGGCAAGAGGTCTCTGCGCTTCTATAAGCCGCATGGGCAATGTGTATATTTTTTAATCTTAAAAAAAAATTGTAAATGCTATAATAATTTTTTTAAAGGTAGAAAAGGCAAAAAAAGGCAAATATCTTAAAAAAGGCAAAAAAAGGCAAATATCTTAAAAAAGGCAAAAAAAGGCAACATCAAATGTGTATATATGGAATCAGAGAAAGCTAAATCGTGGACATTCTTAATCGAATATGCTCTATCTCGTTAGCAGAAAAAAAGGTAATTTCCATATAATCCGTTCCCTGGTAATAATTAACCATGCCCAAAAATGTTTGTAATTTATTTATTGAAAGTGGTTTTTCAAAATTTACTATAGCTTCAACTCGTTCGACAGAAGGTCTGATTCCTTAACTTGAAATTTCATAACTTAGAAAATCTAATTTATTTGCTACAAAAATGCATTTACTAGGTTTAATATTCAAACTATATTTTTCAAGTCTTTCAAATACAGATTTTAAATGCTCAATATGTTGATCTTCATTATCACCTGCAACAAGAATATCGTCAATATAGACAAATACAAATTCCTAACCCGAAAATTCTTCGTTAATAAAACGTTGAAATGTTTGTGCACTGTTTCGTAGACCAAAAGGCATCCAAAATGGTGTAGTAATTGCTGTTTTATGTATATCTTCTTCAACCATCGGTATTTGATGATACGCACGAAGAAGATCAATTTTGGAAAAAATTGTTTATTTTTTAAATCAATAGTCAAATCATGAATGTGAGGTAACGGATAACGATCTGGAATAGTAATGCAATTAAGTCTTCTGTAATATCCACAAGGTTTCCTCATTTGGTTCTTTTTTTAGGAACCAAATGTATAGGAGATGCAATGTGAGAGTGTGAAGGTTTACATATACCTGTTTTAACTAAAAATTCAAATTCTGTTTTTGCTATTTTGAATTTAATTGGTTCAAGACGACGTGGTTTACAGAAAGGTAGCACTCCTTTTGTTTCAATTCTGTGAACCGTTTGATGTTGCACTGGTTTAGTGTAATCAGGTTCACGAGTAATTGAAGGAAAATCATTTAAAAGTTTAGAAAATTTATTTTTAGTAACCAAGTAACCAGTAACCAGTAAACCAGATGATCCAGAAACTTTCAATTTTGTTGTTGAATCAGTAATTTCTCCATTTTTAATATCAACTAATATACCAAATTTCTCCAAAAAGTTAGCGCCTATGATTGGGGTTGAAATATCCGCTAATATGAAAGGGAATTCAAAATCGCGTCTTAAACCTAGATCAATTTTTAAAAGTTTTGTACCATAAGTTTTAATAGAAGAACCGTTAGCTGCAGTCAAATTAAGATCTGAATTTCTTTTATGTGATTTGAATTTTGAAGAAGGAATGACCGAAACGATTGCACCAGTATCGATTAAAAAATTTAATTTATTGGATTTACCGTAAATAAATAGGCGGCGATATGGTTTAACTTCATTCCCATTATTAGCCACCGTCATAATGGAACGAACTAGTTTAAAACATTCGAATTTTCTTCGTTTTTTTTTTGTTAAAATTACAAGGTTGAATGCATTTAAAAGCATTATTTTTAAATTTTCTATGATACCAACAAATATTTTGGTTAATATCGTTTCTAGATCTAGAAAAATTTATTGATCTAGAACGACTTCTGTCTCTATTTCTATCTCTTGATCTTGATCGAATTTGTAATTCATTAATATCTGCTGTAATTTTGTTAAGATTTGGGTAAATAGCTGTAGTCAACTCAGTTAAATTTCTAATGCATTGTTCAAGAATATTATTATTATTATTATTATTATTTTCTACACTAGCAACATTAAAAGATTTAGAAGATTGAGGTTTATTTATC
This sequence comes from Rhagoletis zephyria, assembly GCF_001687245.7. Lineage (NCBI taxonomy): Eukaryota > Metazoa > Arthropoda > Insecta > Diptera > Tephritidae > Rhagoletis > Rhagoletis zephyria. The sequence goes on from NW_016157997.1 coordinate 2,214, forward strand.
AAATCAAATAATTTATCTGGAAGTAAAATAATTTCTTCAGTATTTTGACTACTACAAGAAGTTAAATGAATTTGTATTTGTTGCGGTAACTTCCTACTCCATAATTTAAGTTCTTTACTGACAATTGATTTGGAACCTGCTAAAGATTTCATATGTCTATAAATTTCTGATGGTGAACGATCACCCAGTTCGGTATTTGAAAATAATTGCTCTAATCTCTTCTCTTCGCTAAGAGAAAATCTTTCACATAAAACTTTAGCGAAAAAGGCCGGTAAGGCACTAGGTATTGCAAAAAAGGCAAAAAAAGACATAACAAAGTAGCGGAAAAGGCGGGAAAAGGCACGAGGTATTGCAAAAAAAGCAAAATAAGGCACTAAAAAGGACAGAAAATACGAAGAACAATCAAAAAAAACATTTATTTTAGATATGTTTATATTACAAGTAAAAAGAGAAAAACTCATTTTCATTATATGAAAAATGTGTACTTTGAATCTTTCACTATTTTATCCTTTCGAGTTTCTAACTCATAAAACTTTAATCTGTATAGTTGTAGTAACATTGAACCACAATATGCATTTTGAAGTTTTCTGGCAGCATTTTCATTCGATTTTCGCGAAGAAAAGCCTTGAATGTACTAAAGGTGCGCTCGACGTAAGTTGATTCAAATGTATCCACACCCCTTATTGTTTCCAAGAATACGTTAGCTGAGAAAACGGCTTTGAATTTTTCCAACACCAATTTGGCAAGAGGTCCCTGCGCTTCTATAAGCCGCATGGGCATGTGTATATTTATTAATCTTAAAAAAATAATTGTAAATGCTCACTTTTTTAAAGGTAGAAAAGGGAAAAAAGGCAAATATCTTAAAAAAGGCAAAAAAAGGCCTTGTGTGTGTATTTATGGAATCAGGGAAAGCTAAATCGTGGACATTCTCAATCGAATATACTCTATCTCTTTAGCAGAAAAAAAGGCAATTTCCATAAACTCCGATCCCTGATTATCATCATGTACATTGTTAATTTCGAATTGTCCTTCCACGAGGAGAAACCAAGCTTCAGGATAATCTTCCCAACAATGAGGCAACTTAATAGATTTTGATAAATTTGCACTGAAGTTGTTTTCATTTGGAAAACTATTAGTTTGTATATTTGGTGAAATGTTTAAGTCTGAAGTGTGTATTGGGTTTTCATGTTGATTTTCTGTTGTTGTGAAGTTGCGTGTACGTATTGGTGATCTTTGCATTTTGAAATAAATTGGAGAAGTGTACAAAATAAATATAAGTAATAATAATTTTAGTCAACACAAATACTATTTATGTATATATTTATAGACAAACAAAAATATTTATGTTAATTGCATTCAATAATTCTAAATTTCTTTTAAATATTTTGGTTTTAAAATTTTATTACATTGAAAATGGTAAATTGTTAAATCCCTAGTTAATCATAAATTAATTTGTTGATAAATTTTAAATTAATTTTGTCCTTTTTGTTAATAGATTTGATTTTTAAAATAAACAAAGTCGAAGAGTAACTTATAAAATATTCACAAAAGCTGAATGATTAAACGAAAGACTTAAGACACGATTTTTTTTTTTTATGAATTAATATGTATATGTATATAAATATATATATATATGTAAATATATTACGTGTTAAAATGTTGATTGTATAACTAATAATATATAAATATCTTTATACAAAATTTTAATTCAATAAAAGTAGCAGTAAATGATTTAATTATTATTTTCACTGTGAAAGTTCATTATCGTACTTAATTAAAAAATTCGTACTAAAGCTTACAGGATTATTCCAAGAAATTAGGAGAAATGTGACAGAACTGAAATCATAGTTGGAAAAGGTCATTTACACCAGCTTAAAATGTGTAATCTGTTGTGGATTGTTTAAGCAATTCTGTTAAATTATATCTTCGTTGATTGAGAGACCGTTAGCTGTTGATAATGTTCTCGCTGTTATGAAAGATAATGATGTTGCTTGTTGAAGATAAGGCTTGTGCTACTGCAGATAATAGGCATTGGCTGTATTAAATTCTTCTCAGTAAGCAAGATTATGCTTTTGTTGAAATAATTTGTGATCAAATTAGATGCTCCATATGCTACACGTCTAAACAGTTATTAAGCTCTGCTAATACAGATAAGCTTTCTTTCAACACATGGTTTAGTCATAGTTACCAAATTTTATAGCGTTTTCTTTTCTCAAAAAAAGTTCTGCTCTTTTATATGGGGACTCTTGCTTTGCGTTGCCCTGAAACCTGAGAAAATGTTGCGTTCTTTATATGAGAATGGAACAGAAAATATACTACTCCATCACAATTTATTTATAGAACTTAATAAAGCGGAATTATTCACTTGGCCTGTAAGTCTTTAACAATTTTAATGCAAAACACTTATTTCTGATAGGGAAAATAACTGCATTTTTACAAGAATAAATTAAAAATCAACCATGCAACTCTCACCCCCACGTTTATTTGAGGGCAGAAAAGGCAGCACTTTCGCTGGATCAGAGCGCAACCTGCTGAGAAAAGAACACGACGCCTTTTGAAAGGGCTGAGAAAAGACCATGAAAATGTGACAGCGCTAACACAAGGCAGAATAAATGCAGCCTTTTTTCGAGAAAAGAAAACGCTATTAGTTGATGCAACCGCGATTTGGTTTGAGAGCGGAAAATATTCATGCTTGTGAGCAGAGGTGGGCACTACCACAAACAAGCGTGAGCTAAAAGAGAGAATGTGTTAGTGTATTCAATTCATTTTGCATGCAGTGTTGCCGCGCCGTCTCAAGAAAATGTACCACTGACCAAGCCAAAAATGTATCCAAACGTATCCAATTTTCTTTTTTACAT
>NW_016157997.1:5096-17644 GCF_001687245.7 Rhagoletis zephyria
TAATACGTTTAGAAAACGTAATGCTTTCTACCATCTTTACTGAAAATCGATTTTTGAACGAAAAAAACTTTATAGGAAATATAAAATTTTGGCCTATTTAAAAAAGTATCCACATTTATACTGACCGGAAAAAATAAGTATCCCGCAAAAAATCGTCTAAAAATGTATCCAATTGGATCTATTTAGATCCAAACGGCATCCCTGTTTGCATGCTGTCGCGTTCTCATCGATACGCTCTCGCTTGTATACGTACACGCGATCCTTACGCTCTTTTAGCACCTGCTAAGCAGTGATCGGACTTCTACCACATTGTGGTAGATCCGCCACTTTTTTGAGCATCTACCACATCTACCACACGAGTAGTTTTATTTTTGCTCGACATTATTTTAATTTTAAGAGCAAAAATTGTCCAACACTTAACACTAACAACAGGCAAAAAACATATGATTGTGGCACATGGTTGGATTTTTTGTCGACGATAATTTGAATAAACAAGTTCGTTAAATTTAAAAATTTACAAACTGGAGCGATTTTAAAATGAAAAATGTAAGTTAATACTTGTTTACTTAATTAATTTAGTGATGGTTTGAAAGGTACTCGGCAAAAAAAAACTGTGTAGTAAACCCGACAAAGAAATTGAAACGTATGTTGAAGAAAATCGGACTGATAAAATATATACACGTAGATCCTGTTTTTTGCCCCTCTGAAAGAATTTTAAAAATTCTATACAAATTTCTTTTGTTTGAAATGCAACCATGGACACTAGCTGGCAGAAAAACTTGCAAATTTGCGTTCGTACAGAAAATTGCAAGTTTCTCTATATGAGAGAGAATTTGGGAGCATTTTTTCCTTACTATCTGATATTTTGAGTTATAATTCTCGCTGGATTTTCGACGAACAAACCTATTGTCTTCCCTACAAGGCCTTCTCAGACTGACCGATTCTCAATACACTCAAATAGAAACCAATACACATAAAAAACCCTGTAAAAATTTCCCTGCAAAATCACGGTTACGCAAAAGAACTGGTCAGATTTTTCAGAAATCCCTTCAATTCTGATGTAAAATATGATGCATATGGTTTTGTTAAAATATGAACGGTATTTTCGTGAAAAATTAAAAAAATTAATTAAAATTAAGAATATTGCGAATATTGTAAAACAATCACTGTACGAATAACCATTTTGACTATGTGTGTAATTATGTATATATCTATATGCATACATATTTAGGTATGTAGAGCTCTAATAAGTTATATTACAATGATAAATTTATGAATTTAAACATTTCACTTAATATTACTTCCAAAACTACTTGTACAGGTGCTATGTAAAAATATTTGTCATCTAGAGGCGAGCGCCCGCTTGGGGGTGTCACCATAATAGTAGAGGAAACCGTGGGAGATCGACCTTCACCGATCGGATAACTCGATGAGACATATTTTTTATCAAATATAGTTTATAAACAAATATGCCTATGATAGCTTGCCTATCGAAAAGTGGTCATAGCTATTTTTAATTTAATTAATTTTAATCAATTTTCTTTCATCACCTTCACTCTTGTGATAACCGAATGAGCTTTATCTCAATTGATAGTTTTTAACACACAGAATATGCCTAGGTAGGCTTGCCTACTTATTTCTGTGCATGGCTACTTGGCAAGTAGATGTGAAGAGGTAAGTCAATATAGGTAACTACATCGATCTGTTAACCAACCGAAATTGATATCATGGGTAAGATATTTTTATTACAAAACCAATCATATAGGCTTGCCTGCAAAAAATCGTACATAAAATATTATTGCCAAGTTATAAAGTTTTTGAATTTGAAAGGTGCGAGAGAGGAAGTAGAGCGTCCGAGGTACGTATGATAGAACAGGACACAACATAGCAGCTGCACGCTACCTGACCGTTGAATGCATCCGAGTGCGCATGCTCGTGTACATGTGAGTGACAGCATTTATTTACACTTGACAGTAATTTTGAACTCTAATTTATTATAACTCTAATTTCGATTAAAATTTTTGTATTATTTCACTTTACATATACTTACAGCCAATAAATAATCAAAAATAAATAATTTAATATATTAATAAATAAAAAAAATTAATTCAACACATTTTTTTGTAATTTTAAAGCTAAATTATAAAATTTAAAAATTTAAAAAAATCTATATTCTTTATTTAAAACTAGCCGACCCGGCGAACTTCGTCCCGCCCATAATTAGATTTTTAATTTAATCTTTTTGGTCCAACATTTTCTCCAACAGTCCACGATTTCCTCGACTCCTACGCCACCTGGCGGCTTTTTTTTTGCAGTGGTATTGTTTTTCCTATTGTCAATACACATCTCAAATATGAGGCGAATCGGACCATAAATACGGGTTTTACTAATAACTCGACTCTAGCGCCACCTAGCGGTTGTTTTAATAGTTATTCTGCTATCCGGAAGGTAGACAAATTCAAGAAACATATGTAATAAAAATCGGTCCAGCCATTCTTGAGTTATAAATGGTGTAACTAACACGACTTTGTTTTATATATATAGATTAAATTATTTATTTTTGATTATTTCATAGCTGTAAGTATATATAGTGTGAAGTAATACAAAAATTTTAATCGAAGTTAGAGTTATAGTAAATTAGAGTTCAAAATTACTCTCAAGTGTAAATAAATGCTGTCACTCACATGTACACGAGCATGCGCACTCGGATGCATTCAACGGTCAGGTAGCATGCAGCTGATATGTTGTGTCCTGTTCTATCATACGTACCTCGGACGCTCTACTTTCTCTCTCGCACCTATCAAATTCAAGAACTTTATAGCTTGGCAATAATATTTTATGTACTTTTTTTTGCAGGCAAGCCTACATGATTGGTTTTGTAATAAAAATATCTTACCTATGATATCAATTTCGATTGGTTAACAGATCGATGTAGTTACCTATATTGACTTACCTGTTCACATCTACTTGCCACGTAGCCATGCACAGAAATAAGTAGGCAAGCCTACCTAGGCATATTCTGTGTGTTAAAAACTATCAATTGAGATAAAACTCATTCGGTTATCACAAGAGTGAAGGTGATGAAAAAAAATTGATTAAAATTAATTAAATTAAAAACAGCTATGAACACTTTTCGATAGGCAAGTTATCATAGGCATATTTGTTTATAAATTATATTTGATAAAAAAAATGTCTAATCGAGTTATCAGATCGGTGAAGGTCGATCTCCAACCGGCTCTTAGACTATAATATTGTTATAACTTTAGAACTACTTGTTGTCTAAACCTGAAACTTTCCCGAAAATGTCCGTATATATTTGTCTTTAATGCTGCATTAAAACAAAACAAAAAGTTTAAACTTCATAACACAACTTTTGCATTTGTAAAAACCACCTCCTTAATTTTTATAAAAATGTTACAATAGCCGCCATTTCGTTTTAAATAAGTATTAAGAAGTGCAGTTAGACACATCTTCTTCAGAATAGAATCTAAGAGTCTAATGTGTACAAATTTCAAATCAATCGAATCATAAACGTCTGAGATATAACGAGTTTAAATGAAAATTTCGCTAAAATTGGCCGCTGTGAAAAATCAAGTTTTGTGGCTTTTTCGGCATGAAGCAAAATATCGCCCTGCGACGATTTGCGCAGAGAGAGGCAATTTTTATTTCGCGGATTGCGCGACCTTCAATGTATAGATCTTGTGTTTCACCCATATACGAACAGCGGTAGCGGAGCAATGATTTCCACGCACACAGTTTCATTCATTGAATCGTTTTTATGCAATGGGCGATATACTAGCGCATTCAAACGATTCAATAAGTGGGACTGTGTGCATTGCTTAGCTGGCGCTCTTCGTATGTGAAACACATATGTGCTCAGAGAGCGCTGAGTATTATTTAGGGGTGGCTCCAGTGTTGCCAGGTCTTCGACATGAGAAAACGTCCCTCTTGGTCAGAAAATACGTCATTTCCTACCCAAAAACGTATTTTTCAAATGTCTGCATAAAGAATTGTTCTTATTAAACTTTTATTCAATACGAACACAGATATGTACGTAAGATATATTAAACGACAGAGAACATTCCAAATTCATTGTAAACTGGTTTGAGATCGTTAATATAAAAATCATTTTGTACCTACACTTGTGATCAGCTGATTTAGTCATCAACAGTTTGATCGATTTTGGCTGTTTCTCTTTTTTTTATTTAATGTTTATTATTTTTCCATAAAAGCCTAGCTCATTATATAACAAACAAAATATAAATCCACATTTCAAACTTTGTGCAAAAATTATAAAGAATCTGCAAAGTTTCAGCTAGATTTTCAACTGTTATTTTAGAATCTTTTTGGGTATGCAGTTATAAGGTGCAATAGAATCGCGTTGATTTTTAGCATTTTTTTTCTAATAGACATTTGGTTAGGTGTTCGGTTGTCGAAAATGCTAAATTACGTTCTGATAAGAAGGAACACAGCAATATTTAAGCCTTTTTTGCGTTCATTATTTTATTTTTGACATTATTTTTTATTTTTTACATTTTTTCTGGCTTTTTATGCTGCTAAACCTTTTTTGTGCTTTTGCGAGCGTGCGTGTTGCAATTGATCTTTCTGATTTTGCTTTTAATGTGCAATTGCAAACATTGCAATAAGCTTCGTAACCTCAAGTGTTTACATAACCAGCCTTTGTCCAAGAATCAAAAAAAAAATGCGCGTACGCTTGGTTTGCATCATATTTAAATCATCTGTGTCCAAAGAATGAATATCATTTGAAGCAGCTGCTGCAAAGCACAAAGCCTGTTAAGATTTATTAAGAAAATAATTCAAAATCAGTTCCACTTAACAGATTTAGTAACAGAGAAAAATTACTGGGAAGTTAAAAAACGACATTTTTTACACAAAAAACGTCCAAACGTCAACAGGATACAAAAAACGTCCAAATGACGTTAAAAACGTCAACCTGGCAACGCTGGGTGGCTCACAAGCATGAATATGTTCCGCTCTCATACCAAATCGTGGTTGCCTCAACTAAGATTTGGTAACTCTGACTAAACCATGTGTTGAAAGAAATCTTATCTGTATTAGCAGAGCTTAATGGCATCCTTTTATGAACCATACTTTAAGTTGAATGGAATTTGTAGAAATATGCTTAAAAAAAATATTTATTAGTATTTACCAAACCCTTCACTAAATTAACGATTTGGTACAATCTAGATGAATATTGGAAGCTTTAATATATTTAGTTATAATTACTGACCCATGGTAATAGTTCCCAATCCTTAGTCACAGTTCCCAAATATTGTCAAAATTCGGGAACTAAATGTCTTTAGTTGTCGAAACTAATCCTTTTTCTCAGTGCAGAAGTAGATTCAATATAACAGATAAGAGATGGTAATCTTCTTATCTTAGTGCGCAATTTCCGAGTTGATGATAAGTTTTTGAAAACGAAAGCTTTTCCAAATCTTTGTCCAGTTAAAGTTAAGTTGCACGAAATTCTGTGAAAGGTGTAATGTACGCTCCATGTCTTAAGCACGTGCCCGAGAATGAAATTGTAAGTGAAATAAAAGACCAAAATGTAACTGGTGTATATAAATTCTCTCTGCAGGTCGAAGGTAAATTGTCTTTCACTGGTGTAATGGTTCTTACTTTTGATCTATTCCGTCTCCCGGAATCAGTTGATGTCGCGTGGTACAAGGTTAAGGTACAGCCTTCCATTCCGAACCCAATGCGCTGCAAGAACTGCCAGCGATTGGGTCATACGCCGAAAAGATCCTCAAGTAACACAGTCTGTAGTATCTGCAGCCGACCACCACATGCTCCGGAAGTCTGCACAAGAACTCTTTGTGCCATTTGTGCTAGTGATCACCCATATTCCGACAAAAATTGTCCAAAATATTTACAGGTCAAATAAGTGCTTAAAATCTTAAAGCTCGAAAAATGCAGTATTGGCGAGGCGCGTCGTAAATACAGAGAAAGACAACCCTTCTACCAACGAGCGGATACATATGCCAACATTTCAAAAAATACCTCCTCGTTCCGATCCCATACCACCTCAAATAACGAAAATACCGACAATTCCACCGTAACAACAATCTTAGACAACACTTCTTGTGCAGCGCCTTCAAAAACCATTACAAACAAAGATTCCAACCTCAAAAAATCAATTTCCAACCCGAACACATCGACTATCAACACCAATGACTCCCTTTCATTATTTTGCCATCTACCTCTAATTCACTGAATTCCACCTCTCCCAACAGTCCCAGTTCATCTACAAATCTAGCATCTTTATCCCCGTTTTCCCAATTCACACAAAACTTACTGAAAAATAATGATTATTACATCAACCATAAAACCCTAGACGACTCAATGGACTCTACCCAGGGAGAGATCTAATTGAGTCCAAGTGTACAGCATCTAAAAACATTATTTTCGGTATATTTTTTTGTAAAATACATTTTTACAAAAATTGTATACAATATATACAATATATCAATATTCTCCAATGGAACATGAAAGGTCTTCTGCACAATTACTCGGAACTTCAGATGCTCATCAAACAACTCAATCCTTTCTTCATTGCGATACAAGAGACACACTGTAACAACTATTTTACACCTATTCTGCCAAGGAACTACTTAGGCTATTTCCACAATGCGCCATCCAATACTCATTCCAAACAGGGAGTTGCTATCCTCGTGAAAGACTCTTTACCGCACAAAAGAATAATGACCAATTCCCAGTCCAGGCAGTTGCAATCGAAATCAATATGTGCCTAATATTTGCCATTGTATCGATATATATCCCGCCGTGTCAAACTTTCAGTAGCAGCGACCTTACCGACATCTTTTCATCAATAAATTCGCCCATTCTGGTTCTTGGTGACTTTAATAGTTGGAGTAATTTATGGGGATCAAACGTTTTAAATCATCGCGGAAGACTTGTCGAAAACGCGATTTTACAATCCAACCTCTGCGTTTTGAATGACGGCCGCCCGACTCACTTCTCCACCCACGCCACNATTGACATCTCTCTCTGTTCCTCTTCCCTATTTCCACTTATAGCTTGGCAAGTTCTAAACGATCTCAACAATAGCGACCACTCTCCGATAGTTCTAAAAATGGCACTGAGCTCAAATAATTTTCCCAGAGAAAAAATCCCACCAAGATTCCTTCTAGACCTTGCTGATTGGGCTAATTTCGCAAAGCTGGTAGATCTCGAACTAGAGCAACGGACTCCCACAAATAACACAAATCATGATGCAGCCAACTTTACCAAAGCTATTCGCCTAGCTGCGAACCGATTCATCCCGCAAGCTACTCGCTTCATAAGGCCCAACGCTGCGTGGTGGAATAGAGATCTCGCAAATTTCAGATCAAAAAAATGAAAGTCTGGTACCGATTCAAAATAACCCCCACACATCAAAATTTTGTTATATTTAAAACGCCAATGCTTAATCTCGGAAAGAGATGAAATTAGAAAAAAGACGCAGTCTTTATCTTNTGATTTCGTGAAACGTTCACCCACATTGACATCTCTCTCTGTTCCTCTTCCCTATTTCCACTTATAGCTTGGCAAGTTCTAAACGATCTCAACAATAGCGACCACTCTCCGATAGTTCTAAAAATGGCACTGAGCTCAAATAATTTTCCCAGAGAAAAAATCCCACCAAGATTCCTTCTAGACCTTGCTGATTGGGCTAATTTCGCAAAGCTGGTAGATCTCGAACTAGAGCAACGGACTCCCACAAATAACACAAATCATGATGCAGCCAACTTTACCAAAGCTATTCGCCTAGCTGCGAACCGATTCATCCCGCAAGCTACTCGCTTCATAAGGCCCAACGCGGCGTGGTGGAATAGAGATCTCGCAAATTTCAGATCAAAAAAATGAAAGTCTGGTACCGATTCAAAATAACCCCCACACATCAAAATTTTGTTATATTTAAAACGCCAATGCTTAATCTCGGAAAGAGATGAAATTAGAAAAAAGACGCAGTCTTTATCTTTATTAAATTTACCGAATCCATTAATCCGAATTCCTCAGTCGCCGAAATTTGGAGCAATTTTAACAGGCTCAGTAACAGGAACACTTCAAAACCCCCTTTTATCATTAAACCCAATAAAACTACATTATCTGACCCAAAAATAATTGCCAAACACTTCGCTGCTGACTGGTCTAATTTCTCCAACAGTTTCAGGTGTTCTAAAAATTCCATTCACTAACTAAGCTTAACGCTCCCAGACTCGCATCCAAACGCCGTGCTTATTGAAAAGCCTATAAGCAGCATAGAATTAACCATGTGCCTCGGCAAAGCCAAAGGCAAAACCCCTGGCTACGACCGCATTTCCTATAAGATGATGAAGTCCATATCAAACTCTGCCAAAACTCGTCTATTATCTTTATATAACTCTGTTCTAAACTCGGGTGTGATCCCACTGAACTGGAAATTCGCCACGATAATCCCCATACCCTAAGCGAATAAGAGCCTACTCTCCTCTAATGGATATAGGCCAATATCGTTACTATCTTGCCTTTCCAAAGTTCTGGAGCATATTATAGCCAACCGCATTGCCTGGTTTTCAAACTCGCTGCAGCTCATTGATCAATGCCAAGTCGCCTTTCAACCTAACCGAAGCACCACTGACGCCCTTCTCCACATAGACTACTATGTCACCAAAGCTATTCTATCTATTCTATCAGTAGACTTCGAGAAAGCATTTGACCTCATCGGCTCTCACGTTATCCTTAAATGTCTTCACACCTGGGGAGTAGGCCCAAAAATTTTCCGATTTGTTAAAGCTTTCCTATCAAGCAGGCGATTTAGGGTTAGGATCGGTAACACTTTTTCTAACGTTTTCCCATTGGAAAATGGAGTTCCGCAAGCTTCTCTATTTTCGGTTGTCCTCTTCTCCATAGCTTTTAACCAGATTAGTCAAATTATAAGGAGCCACTATTTTGTGGACCACTGTCTTTACGTAGACGATCTTTACATCCTCGGTAAAAGAAGCAACACCACGAAATCAAGAGAGTTATTTGAAAATATTTTAAGAAGCATCTCCGATTGGGCTGAGTACTCTGGAGTAAAAATATCTTTAGAAAAACTAAAAATTTTCATGTCTGTAGAAAACGAAAATGTGATTTTTACAATTATAAGGTATCTTTCAATAATTTCGAAATCGAAAATGTTAAAGAACTAAAAATTCTAAGTATAACTTTTCTAGTAACTACACTCGGAATAAACATTGCCTATATTTAAAGAAATCATTAGCTGCAGACTAAATTTAGTATCTTACTTTGCAAGCAAAAAATGTAATATACACATCAATACACTCACATACATAACAAAGGCTTTAATCCTTAGCAGGATTGATTATGGGCTTTACCTATATGGCAAGTCCCCGAAATCCACCGTAATCTCCTTTAGTCCAGTTTACCACCAAGCCGCAAGAACAGGCATCTATGCGTTTAGAACAACGCCTACCAAACACATTTTGGCATAGGCGGGTCTACCAACTTTAACGGATAGAGTTTATCAAATCCACGCATGCTTGATACCCGAAATAACTTTCTTATCCGGTTCCGTCATCGACAACGACGTCAGAAGCATTACTTCTCATCGAAGCAACATTCCAAGAGTGGCCTCCTCGCTTCACCTGGGACTCGAGATCGCAAACAGTTTAGGCTGTCCTATCATCGAAGAAAGAAATCAAACGCTGCAGCCTCCATGGCCCATCAAAAAATGTTCATGCGATCTTAGCCTATCTAGACTAAAAAAAATGCGGCACTTCCGGTGAAGTGTTCTACAGAATGTTTCTGGAATGCAAGGCTCGTTATGAGGCAGACAATTGGATACTATGGTTTACAGACGGATCTAAAAAAGCGGCATACCCGCAAGTTATGCAGTGGTCGACAATAATGCCCACACCATAAGGATGCAAATTCTGACTGACATAGTATCTTCTTTCACTGCAGAAGCCACCGCAATACGAAGCGCGATTACTTTAGCGTTAGAAAGTCCTTCTAAAACTCTTATATGTACGGACAGCCTGTCTGTCCTCAGAGCAATTTTAAACCCATCTCCGAGCGCCACGACAGTTAACGTGATCAGAGATATGCTCATACAAAATGAGAACAAAATTCGCTTACTTCGGATTCCAGGGCACATTGGTATTCAGGCCAACGAGGCAGCGGACAGAGCAGCAAAATCAGCATGTACGGCCCCTGTAATTTTAGACAACACAGCGGAGAAAGCTGATACGCGACGTTATATTTTACAACATCTGCACAACAAAAGCGTCCACGAATGGCATAGCTACAGCCACCACCACTACACAACTATTAACCGAAACCTCTGCACGCCATCCTACCCGACTAATATTTGGAAAGCCCACATAGTAAAAATTTCTAAAGTTCGCCTTGGACATACCAGGTGCACCCATCAACACCTCTTATCAGGTGATCCAGCACCTCTCTGCCCACACTGCCAAAATGCTTTGACCTTAAATCATATTTTTTCTGGATGCGCGGCACTAGAAGAAGCTAGAACGAGGCACCTTATCAATGACTGGACAGAGCTCCTTAAACTTCCCACCAAGGATAACATATGTTCAATGAACAACTTTATCAGTGCCATTCAAGAACCAATTTAAGCTCATAGTTCAAATTTTCACTTTACATTTATTGCTAACACACACATACATGTACATATCATATACGCATATATAATTTAGTAGAGCTGATAGCCCTGGCAGCTAATGCTCATTAATTGTATTAGCAGGTTAATTTATTTAATTTTGTTAATAAATCATAATAATAATAATAATATATATATATATATATTTTTAACTTACTTTATGATGCAGGTGCTCTAAGATGCATTTATGCATCAAAATTTGATTTTGAAAAAGGTTCGCTTATTTTATTTTCGCGGCTAGGGGCAGATATGCATTGCGGCTTGTAGGAAACATGAGAATGTCAAATATATAATTGCGTTCCAGATAACGTGTAAAAGTTGTAAGACTGTCAAATAACAAAATAAGTCTCTTGAAAGAGAGGAGCGGGAGCGAAACAATAAAAGTCACCTCGAACGCGAAAAACCACTTTTCCCAGTGTTGCCAACTTTTGATTTTCAAAAAGCACCAAAAACTTGGAAAAAAAGCGTTTGATCACACTAAAAGCACCAAATTATTTCGAATCAAAAGATGCTTTTTTCATAACAGTTTGTTTTTAACAAAAGCAAAAAATTAGCATACATAAATCAATACACACAATTTTTCGCTCATAACGATTGAATAGCCTCTACACATGCTATGATGACTCATACTTACGACGTAATATCGAAGTACTGCGCATTAAAACTGGTATATCTCGAGAAAGAAAAATCGGATCGCAACAAATGAAAATGATGCCATAATAAGTAGAAATGAGCAAAAAATTTAATGTTCTCATTATATAACCTCAAATATCGCCAAAAACCGTGTTTTTGGCACTTTGAGGTTACCATATCTCAAAATTCTAGTGCTAAGCAATAGAGCTGGGATACTATCGATAGTTTTCGAAACGATAGTTGAAAACATCGATAGCATCGATAGCACTATCGCCGTGAGAGGTGTTGAATTGAAATGCTAAATTGCTTGACAATTAAATAATTAATAAATTTATAAATTACTTTGTAAATTAAAGAGTGTTTAAATTTGAGTGCATTAAAAAGAACTTATAATAATAAAATAAACTTATTAATTTATGCGTCTGAATTATATATACATATGTTTGTCCCTTTTGAAGTGCAAAGAAGTGAAATTGGCTATAATAATACATTTCTAATACTACAAAACAACAAAACAAAAGATATTCGTTTAAATTGACAACTCATACTTATAAAAGTTCAACTGAGATCAAATACGGAGACGCATATCAAAATCCGGATAAAGGAAATTATCAACATTTTACCATATTTTACGAAAATGAATAAAGTACTGGTCAAAATAATAGCACCGCAATATTTTAGCAGTTTTGACTATTTTTTGTTTCGTTTAGTGTTAACTAATTTTTTATAAAAATTCTACAAAACATAAAAAACTACAAAATCATTAAAATTTCAAGCTTTTTAATTCGAATTTCTCTAAAAATTTTATGTAAGCGGTTTTTTAGCTTATTAAATTTTACTATAACTCAGTGTAAGCTTATAGTTGCTAAAAATTCCAATAACTAAAATTTTTTTTTTGCCGACTGTATTGTGATTTTCTTTAAAAAAAAATTTATGAATTGTTAAGAGGTGTTAAAACAGAAGTTTCGCTAAAACCGACATCGATAGCTTTCAAAAACTATCGATAGTGGCGACAGTTTTCAACTATCGATATTACTATCGATAGTATCCCAGCTCTACTAAGCAATTGTGCGGCCAGATTGGGATTCAGCACCAAGAAACGATGTTTTTTATTCAGGTGGTAAAAAAATCAAAATTTGTACAAATAATAAGAAAAGAAAAAAAGAAATACTTAACTTACGCGAATAGAATTCAACAAGATGGGTTTGTAACTTCAGCTTTTTAT
>NW_016157997.1:17669-90122 GCF_001687245.7 Rhagoletis zephyria
ACGGACAGCCTGTCTGTCCTCAGAGCAATTTTAAACCCATCTCCGAGCGCCACGACAGTTAACGTGATCAGAGATATGCTCATACAAAATGAGAACAAAATTCGCTTACTTCGGATTCCAGGGCACATTGGTATTCAGGCCAACGAGGCAGCGGACAGAGCAGCAAAATCAGCATGTACGGCCCCTGTAATTTTAGACAACACAGCGGAGAAAGCTGATACGCGACGTTATATTTTACAACATCTGCACAACAAAAGCGTCCACGAATGGCATAGCTACAGCCACCACCACTACACAACTATTAACCGAAACCTCTGCACGCCATCCTACCCGACTAATATTTGGAAAGGCCACATAGTAAAATTTTCAAGACTTCGCCTTGGACATACCAGGTGCACCCATCAACACCTCTTATCAGGTGATCCAGCACCTCTCTGCCCACACTGCCAAANCCCACATAGTAAAAATTTCTAAAGTTCGCCTTGGACATACCAGGTGCACCCATCAACACCTCTTATCAGGTGATCCAGCACCTCTCTGCCCACACTGCCAAAATGCTTTGACCTTAAATCATATTTTTTCTGAATGCGCGGCACTAGAAGAAGCTAGAACGAGGCACCTTATCAATGACTGGACAGAGCTCCTTAAACTTCCCACCAAGGATAACATATGTTCAATGAACAACTTTATCAGTGCCATTCAAGAACCAATTTAAGCTCATAGTTCAAATTTTCACTTTACATTTATTGCTAACACACACATACATGTACATATCATATACGCATATATAATTTAGTAGCGCTGATAGCCCTGGCAGCTAATGCTCATTAATTGTATTAGCAGGTTAATTTATTTAATTTTGTTAATAAATCATAATAATAATAATAATAATAATACTTTACACACTTATNAGCATTTATGCATCAAAATTTGATTTTGAAAAAGGTTCGCTTATTTTATTTTCGCGGCTAGGGGCAGATATGCATTGCGGCTTGTAGGAAACATGAGAATGTCAAATATATAATTGCGTTCCAGATAACGTGTAAAAGTTGTAAGACTGTCAAATAACAAAATAAGTCTCTTGAAAGAGAGGAGCGGGAGCGAAACAATAAAAGTCACCTCGAACGCGAAAAACCACTTTTCCCAGTGTTGCCAACTTTTGATTTTCAAAAAGCACCAAAAACTTGGAAAAAAAGCGTTTGATCACACTAAAAGCACCAAATTATTTCGAATCAAAAGATGCTTTTTTCATAACAGTTTGTTTTTAACAAAAGCAAAAAATTAGCATACATAAATCAATACACACAATTTTTCGCTCATAACGATTGAATAGCCTCTACACATGCTATGATGACTCATACTTACGACGTAATATCGAAGTACTGCGCATTAAAACTGGTATATCTCGAGAAAGAAAAATCGGATCGCAACAAATGAAAATGATGCCATAATAAGTAGAAATGAGCAAAAAATTTAATGTTCTCATTATATAACCTCAAATATCGCCAAAAACCGTGTTTTTGGCACTTTGAGGTTACCATATCTCAAAATTCTAGTGCTAAGCAATAGAGCTGGGATACTATCGATAGTTTTCGAAACGATAGTTGAAAACATCGATAGCATCGATAGCACTATCGCCGTGAGAGGTGTTGAATTGAAATGCTAAATTGCTTGACAATTAAATAATTAATAAATTTATAAATTACTTTGTAAATTAAAGAGTGTTTAAATTTGAGTGCATTAAAAAGAACTTATAATAATAAAATAAACTTATTAATTTATGCGTCTGAATTATATATACATATGTTTGTCCCTTTTGAAGTGCAAAGAAGTGAAATTGGCTATAATAATACATTTCTAATACTACAAAACAAACAAAACAAAAGATATTCGTTTAAATTGACAACTCATACTTATAAAAGTTCAACTGAGATCAAATACGGAGACGCATATCAAAATCCGGATAAAGGAAATTATCAACATTTTACCATATTTTACGAAAATGAATAAAGTACTGGTCAAAATAATAGCACCGCAATATTTTAGCAGTTTTGACTATTTTTTGTTTCGTTTAGTGTTAACTAATTTTTTATAAAAATTCTACAAAACATAAAAAACTACAAAATCATTAAAATTTCAAGCTTTTTAATTCGAATTTCTCTAAAAATTTTATGTAAGCGGTTTTTTAGCTTATTAAATTTTACTATAACTCAGTGTAAGCTTATAGTTGCTAAAAATTCCAATAACTAAAATTTTTTTTTTGCCGACTGTATTGTGATTTTCTTTAAAAAAAAATTTATGAATTGTTAAGAGGTGTTAAAACAGAAGTTTCGCTAAAACCGACATCGATAGCTTTCAAAAACTATCGATAGTGGCGACAGTTTTCAACTATCGATATTACTATCGATAGTATCCCAGCTCTACTAAGCAATTGTGCGGCCAGATTGGGATTCAGCACCAAGAAACGATGTTTTTTATTCAGGTGGTAAAAAAATCAAAATTTGTACAAATAATAAGAAAAGAAAAAAAGAAATACTTAACTTACGCGAATAGAATTCAACAAGATGGGTTTGTAACTTCAGCTTTTTATCAATCATGGTTATATTTTAGTACAATTAAATTTGTAGATTCTTGTAAATTCAGTGCTGCCACAGCTTTAAATATTTCAGGTTTTACCTATCTCAGGAATTTTAGTTCAGAAAAAAAGCACTAAAAAAGGCACTAGGCACTACATAGTTTTTTTGGCTTTTAATTTTCAAAAAGCTCTAAATCTAGTGCTTTAAGCACGAAGTTGGCAACTATGACTTTTTTCCTGCAACTACTTCCATTTTTTTTTTTTAAAGTAAAGCGCAATGGAGACGATGAAATATATTTATTACCCGTCTCGATGTATGCTTGACAAAAACAAGCGTACTTGCCTTCTGATCATCGTGGTGAGCAAGTGAGCGGATAAGAAAAAAAAAAATTGTTTGTTGAATTGACGAGTTTAGGGTTGCCAGATTTTTTATGTACGAAATCAGTACATTTGACTTTTTCATGCTAAAAAAAATCAGTACTTTTCAGTACAATTTTTTATAAACCAAAATTATGAATGTAAGTAACAGATAATGCTTTAAAATGCCAGAGTACTTGTTTTTAACAATATTGTGGTATAAATGAAATATAGTTCATAAGAAATAAAAGTGTTATTCATTTTAACAGGAGTGTACTAGCGTGGCCGAAAATCCGTTTTTTTAGAATTTCGATTGGTAATAGCAAAAATATAGTTAATTATGCTCTAAAAACTATCTGTGTGAAATGTGAAAATTTTTGGTCAATATCCTAGGCTCGCCCAAGTCCACCAAAGATCAGGTACTAAAAAAATTTTTTTCTTAGCTAACTTCGATTCTCTACAAAAAAGGTCCATATACCAAATTATGTAGGACTAATACTTTCGAAGATTATTGCAATTTTAGTAAAAAATGTATTAATTAATTAATTTTTATTTTTTGAGCATATTGAACTTTGATGGACTTGGGCGAGCCTAGGATATTGACCAAAAAATTTCAAATTTCACACAAATTTTTCTTAAAGCATAATGAATCATATTTTTGCTATTACCAATCAAAATTCTAACAAAAATCGGATTTTCGGCGCACGCTAGTGGACACCTCATTGTACACAGAAGCCATAAATCATTTTATATTTATGACATATTTGAATAGCAATAATGAGATGGTTCAATCTTCAGTGTTTAAATAGTCAAAGAATTCTATACATTTCATTTTAAAATTACTTTTAATTTGAAGTTCACTTTAAAAAATTTTAATTAGAAGCCGGTTTCTCTATTTGCGTCAGGAAGCAAATTTTATCCTCTCGGTTGTTTCGTTTGAGTGTTGTATTGACAAAACGAGATTACATTTTTTTTTTTTCAAACTGTGGAAACGTACCACTATCTAAGGAATGCATCTATGTATATTTTCTCATGGCTTAAATTATTGTTTTCAACTTCGCAAAAACTCTGAAAAACTAATAATACGCTAAAAAGAATACCTAACTCTATGTCTTGTGTGCAAAGCTCTTTTACAACGCCAGTAAATTTTTGAAAAAAGAATTGCCGGTTATAGGCAAAAGCCATTCGAATATTAAAATTTGCAGTTATTAAACTGAAAAATATTTTCGAGATAATTAACAACGCTCGACAAAAAATGTTATTCTTATTTTTAAATAATTTAAGCTCCATCATATTATCGCAACTGGTACGTAACGACACGGCGATGTGCCCATAAAACGATTGATCTTTTTGTTGTATTATTTTCTTGGACATATCAAATATTATTTAAAACATGTCAACTATAATTAAATTATTTTCTTCTTACTTTTTACAGTGCAGTTTAAGCAAATTCCAACGTTATGTAAAAACCTTAAGAAAATCCTAATGTATTTTGTTTGAGTTGAAAATTCAGTACAAATCAGTACAAATTTTGAAAAATCAGGACATTCGCGTACTGATTGAAGAAATGAATAAAATCAGTACAAGAGTTGAAAAATCAGAACTGTACTGATAAAATCAGTACGTCTGACAACCGTAGACGAGTTTATTTGAACGTTTGCGTGCAAGACACGAGGCAACCTCACACATATGAAATGCTTGACGTATTTATTTAATAGCCTCCGTGGCGCTTACGGTTCTGTTTTTGTTTACAAATGCAACCCTGCCTATCGTTTGACACTTTTCATGAACTTGCAGGAAGAAACACTTCGGACTAAAACCTGCACCTTCTGACTGGGAGAGAGAGAGCAAGTTACTCTCACAAAAGTGGTTTGACCTACAGTTTTTTTGGCACCTGGAACGCTTTCCTGCAAAAAAAAACCTGCAAATCGTGAATATCGTGAACACCTGGAACGCAACTTATGTTTATTTGTTGCATTCCCTGAACTGCCCCTGTTACTATATGGCACTTCATTCTATGTAGTACTTTACAAATACCCAACGGGGCTGCTCCTACCCAAAGGAGCAGTACAAAAGCAAAGTAAAAAATAAATTTTTAAATTTCCAACAATGCTCAGAGATAAATATCATCTTAAGTAGTAACAAAAAATATTTTCTTTTAAAAAAAAGTTAATTTATGTGCAAACATGTATGTATGTATGTATGTATTTTCGTATATATACCACATAGAAAAGAAAAAAACAACATGTTTATAAGTACACTTAATAAAACCATTAAAAACGCCATTGTTTATTAAAACAAAAATATAATATAAAAATTTAAATTTGCATGCATCGCTTTTTAAATGCTTTAGTTGAAGCGCTCACCAAGGGCTTCTTTGGGCGCAGCAAGGGAGCGCTNGTATATTTATATGTGATCATAAGTGGGCGGTGCCACTCCCATTTTCCAAAATTTTNATTTAGGAAGGGAGCGCTTACTACTGAATATAGAGCGCTCCAATAGAACTAATTGAGCGCTTCTGGCCCCGTTGGGTATAAACGTATACTTCTACAATCACAAAAGTTTTCACAGGCTTTCTTTCTTTGATTTCGAATTGAAAACTCATTGCGATCGTATTGTACTAGCAGTATACATATATGTTTCTAAACCTAATCCGCTATACATATAACTCAAAAACATGGAATTTTTAGTTGTGTCGTTATTGCAGAGGACCGTCGATATATATTAGAGGGCTGCATGCATTCATTCAAACTTCTAGCCAAACAGTACAGTAGATTTGAATATTTTACTGCACATACAAAACACTCAGCGTTTGGAATTTTGTAAGTTATGAATATACATTTTGTTTATATTTTCTACCTTCAAATGGAATAATGGGAATGAATGAATAGAAAACATTCAAATCATCCAAACTCATTTCGGTAAAAGTTTTTTTCTACAAACAAGGAGCGCAGCAATACATACATATGTATGTTTGTACTAGAGGGCTGCATGAATGCATTCAAAACGGCTTATGAATTATTCATATACAAAACGAATGAATGATTTTGGCTTCAAATTTTTTTGAATTTGAGTGAATAGCTGTTCTGATATTTGTGTCGACATTACAATATTCAAACAAAGTGAAAATAAATTAAATTGAAATAAATGTCAATTTTTTGTATGAATATCCAAAAATATTTTTTCTATGCACATATGTGCAAACATACATATGTATGTTTGTATGTATTGCTGTGCTCCTTTTATATACGAAAAAACTTGTTTGTAGAGAAAACTTTTACCGAAATGAGTTTGAATGATTTGAATGTTTTCTATTCATTCATTCACATTCTTCCATTTGAAGGTAGAAAATATAAAACAAAATGTATATTCATAACTTACAAAATTCCAAACGCTGAGTGTTTTGTATGTGAAATAAAATATTCAAATCTACTGTACTCTGTTTGGCTAGAAGTTTGAATGAATTCATGCAGCCCTCTAGTTTGTACATATGTGCATAGAAAAAATATTTTTGGATATTCATATAAAAAATTGTCATTTATTTCAATTAAATTTATTTACACTTTGTTTGAATATTGTAATGCCGACACAAATATCGATCAGTTATTCACTCAAAATCAAAA
This sequence comes from Rhagoletis zephyria, assembly GCF_001687245.7. Lineage (NCBI taxonomy): Eukaryota > Metazoa > Arthropoda > Insecta > Diptera > Tephritidae > Rhagoletis > Rhagoletis zephyria. The sequence continues at coordinate 24,225 of NW_016157997.1, forward strand.
AAATTTGAAGCCAAAATCATTCATTCGTTTTGTATATGAATAATTCATAAGCCGTTTTGAATGCATTCATGCAGCCCTCTGATATGTATGTCTATTTGTTGGTGTTCATGGGAATTCGGCACATTGTTTTCGTAAGTTGATAAATTAGCAAGTGCGGTAAAGGCAAATTTTTTTGGCTTTTACAAAGTTGAATTTTGTTGAATTTTGTTTTGTTTTGTTTTGTTAAATATCTATCTATCTATAATACATATATATTTTGAAAGCCTGTTTTGTGTTCGCAAAGCTCAAGAACGGCCGTTTTTTTTTTTAATTTCACACACTTGCCGCACACATCCCAAGGATGGTTAGGGTATAAACAAAATTAAAATAAACAAATATTTACCCATACCGGACCGGCATAATCTATGTGTACTCGTTCAAAAACTTTTCCGGGTGTTTTCCAACTGTGTACTGGCATTGTTCTTTTAGGGTCTGGTCTGGTGACTTTTGCACCACATTCTCGATGTTCTTATGCATTTTGTACCACCATACGTAGACACTGGCCAAACATTTCATTCTGACCACACCGAAATGAGCCGTGTGCAATTCGTCCAGTACTCTCTGTCGTAGATTATTTGGAATGTATACGCACACTGTGTGGCGGCCGCTTTGCTGCAGTGGTTAGCAGTACGCGCTACCACTCCGCAGGACCTGGGCTCAAGCCCGGTTCAAGCCAACAAAAAATAAATAAAAAACAAAAAAGTTTCACATAAAAATACAATCGCCGTTCGGAGCCGGCGTAAAATTGCAGGTCCCTCCCCTTTGTGTGACAACATCAAGGCGCGCGCCACAAACTGTGGGAGAAGCTCGGCCAAACACTAACATGTGTGTAAGCGCCAGTCTATTATATTATTATACGTACACTCCCCTCAGTATACAATCGTTATGTTAAGTAGATTCGTGTTGTTCGATACCAAATCGATCTTTTGTCTCGCACTTCCTGTCATCGTCCGCTTTCGTTTCAGGCTGAAGTTCCGCTACCGTTACCGGCAAATTTTCGAACAACTCTTCTTCAACCACGTAAACTACCTCCTGTTTGTATGTAGCTGCATTTGGGAACCGCGAAAGAGCATCTGCCTTCTCATTCTCCTTCGAACGCTTGCATTTGATTTTGTAGTAAAACTGTTCGTAGCTCGCGTAATGCTGCATACGAGTTGCTGAATTTATCGAAATGCCTCTGCCAGGTGCAAATATATGTAATATAGCCCGATTATATGAAACGAGCGTAAATTGTTTTCCATATAGGCATTGGTAAAACTTCCGTATTCCGAGCTGCGAATAGCGTTGTTGTACTTTGCTTAAAGTCCATGACGCGAACTGAATCAGTCTTTAAGTGTCATCTTCAAATATGTGGCTAAGGACCGCACCTACCACGTTTGGGCTAGCCTACACAGCTAACGTGATCGGCAACTTTGAATCGTAGTGGGAAATAATTACGTTTGATTGCATCAACATCGCAAAAAAATGTAGAAAAAAGGTCTCATCAAGGCGCACGCCAGAAATCGGAGAATAAGCTCGGCCAAACACTAACATATGTGTAAGCGCCAATCTATTATTATTAATCTATTGATTGGGTGAACTATGTCGCTTAGGAATGCAAGCGATGCATCCATGTTTTCATACCATCAATGTTTCGTCCAAAAATATTGATGTTAACATCGATGTTTCGCTGGACGATACATCGTCGATACATCGACTAGAAAAGTGAAAAACATCGACATCGTTTATTCACTCCGTTCCTATTATGCCGAACGACCAGTGGCAAGCGGGTGCTTATTTTTGGAAGCTGGTGCAACCATCATTCAGGATAGAAGCAGGCTTTTGGGGGCTAGATTATCAAAGCTTCTTTCCTGAACTCATTTTAAAATGTGTATTCATATTTAAATAAATAAGATTTACATATTTAAGATACATCATTGTTGTTTTTGGGGTAGCAAAAGAGAGCGCAGGGTGCGCCAGAGAATCTATTTTCCGTTGAAATGAAAAGACGGGGAATTTTAATTATGGTAACGAATTCAGGAATGTTTTTATTGACTTGAATCAACTTTCAAAACGATATTTAATAGCGATGTAGTTAAGAGAGTGACAAAGTTCGCCCGAGTGGTGTTCTATGGAAAACATGCAAACCGATGCGATGGGACTGCGACGGCGTGTAAAACGTTAATAATTTTAGCAATTTGTTTGCAGGAACAAGTCACACCGTGGCCCCGCTTACAATTACAACATGAAACCCATTTCACATGACTAATTCACATGGTTTACAGTAAGTGGCGCTGCCAGCAGCACGCGAATTATAGAAAAAACATTAATTGAATAATTTACAAAGTTCCTACTCGAATTCGATTAAGTTGGGACTCATGTCCGCAACATGCCGGTCCGCCTGCTCCGGTGCCAGGTTGAACAACTCTTGCAACTTCTCGAGGGTCAGCACCGCCCGGTTGAATAAATCTCAGATGCGCCGTTGGGCCGCAGTATTGCCGCTGTGAGCTTGCTTTGCGGCTAGTTTAATCACACGGCTGGCTAGAGTCGATCGTCCACGGCGAACTTGTGCATGCGAGTCAGTACGGCGAGTGCTTTCCGGAGGCGATGATGTTGGACGATGCAGCATTGTGTGATGCGCCCTCCCGCACCTGTGACAGCTGTCGGCTGAGCTGCAGGAACCGGTTGAATGCGACGTCGCCAAGCAATTGACGCAGTACTTATGTAAGATAGAAAATTTGTTCCTTTGTTAAATAAAATAAATCCTTTTACATTCTAGCAGTTTATTATGACTGACCCAGGTCTGCGCAGGTGAGTACCAAAGACAATACTAATTACTGAATACAAAAAGTTATTATTACTAAGCTACTCTCAAGCTATCAAAACGCTGTCGCTGCCGAAGCAGCCGTTGAATAGCAGTTGTGGTGTCTTGTAACAGCAAGCGTGAGAACACAGAAGCGCTGACTAAGGGCACTGGCAACTTTTGAATGTAACTTTAAACTTGCTTACATTCTTTCGACTGTCTGCGCTATTTGTTGTGACGATCCTGCTGAGTCAGGCCACGCGCAAAAATTTCAGGTAATGGCAAACCTGACTGTGCTTCCCGTGATAACTCTTCCCCTCCTAAGCGAGGGACGTCCTCGGACCTTCTAGTTGACGCTTGCGTGATGTTTTCTACTACTCTTACTATTGGAGCTTGTATATTTTGCTTTCTAGGGAAAGTAATCATGAGAAGCAGCACGCCGATGATGGCCAGTATGATTAGTGATGTTGCTGTCAATCCTGTCTTATAACCATCATTTAGTTGCTCCATCAGCTGGCGGTTTTCTAGTGCCCGATGTCGCAAGTAAGGTAGGCTCATTATGTCATCGTGTCCGGTTATGTTTATCTGAGTGGGATCTCTGCTACTTTTATCTGAAGGGCATTTCGATTGACAAAGGTCGTTTCATTCACGCTAGCCTTGTCTAAAAACGTCACCAGGTAAGTACCCCTTTTCAGCGATATAGTTTCATTATTAGATATTACTGTGGCGGTGCGATCGTTTATAACGACCATGCCATTATCAACCTCTTGAACAGGATCTAGTTCGCCAAATGTGGTTGTGCAATTTGCTGTGGTGCTGGCTATTAATTGTTGAGCGCAAGTCGAGATGTTCGATTTTCTGCAAAATTTCATAGCTGTTCCTGCACAGTCGTCTAAGGAATATATGTCTTTACCACAAACTGCTACAGCGTAGTTTCGTTGTGATAGCATTTTGTTGTTGTGCGCTATAGGTAAAATAATTTTTCTTTTACAAATAATCTTAGGTCCAGGATACTTAACTAAGAAATGAAGGAGGTTATTGTCATGGTAAACTTAAAACCTAGAAACTAACAGTAAATCAGTTACAGTTAAATTGTGGAGAGACTCGGTCTTCAGGCTTGAATCAATTTCAGCGTTATCAAAAATAATTGGATTTAGTAAACCTAGTTGTGCTAGAGCGATTGATATCATAATATTATCTAGGTCTGTAATCACAGCCCTATTTCTGGCCGAAAGAATTTCATAAAGGTTCCCGGTATCTATTTGTTCCCGTTTTTCTGCCTTTAAAATTTCATTTACCGTATTAGTTAAATCGGTAACTTGTTCCTGAAATTTTGAGTTTATTTCTACCTGCTGATTGTTATTTTCCCTAACTTTATCAAGTTCTATCGCCACCTTTTGAAAGTCGTCGAAGTCCGGCGTGCCTGCTACGACCTTGAGAGCAGTTCCCAAGAAGTTCAGGCTACGTTGGTGTCTTGTTGGTCCAATTACTGTTCGGAGAAGCTTTTCGATTCGTTCCAAGTCCGCCATCATCAGTTTCGTCATGTGACTATGTGGGTACACTCGTAGTGCAGAGCGGGTGTCAATGGTCAATTCTGCGTAGGCCGACAGGATTGTCGTATGTCTAATGTAACCATATGAGTTCCCTAAAACTACATCGCCGTCTGCAATCGGTAAGTAGTCTGAGTGTGAGTAGTCCACAATTTTGCCGTCTGTCGAAGGCGAGGTCATGAAAAGCTTAAGGGTCAGAGTGCTAAAGAAAGGAAAATAAAAAGGGAGAAAAAGGAAAAAGAGAAAGAAAGACAGATGTAAAGGAAAATATATTTAGGACTTACAGTTAAAAATTGTTCTCTTGCTTTAGCTAACGAAGATTATCCTTGTGAACTATCCTACCGCTAATCCTGACCGTGGAACCCAGGTCCTCCTGAACTATGCCTTCTACATGCAAGGGAGTGAGGTTATTTCCTAGACGTTTATTTGACTTAATATGCACCATTTCTTCCACCGCAAATGTTCTTGCTATTCTGTTTTTGTTATGGGTTTTTAGTGTTGCTTCCTGCGCTTTTTCTACTTTTTTCTTGGCTCCGGTCCCACCTACCCACGAATGGAAGATATCTTAAGGTTTCTCGCCTGTTACAGTATATTCAATTGTGGCAAGTAAAATTAGGTCCGTAGTGTCCTCAATTCCTTTTTCCAGTTTCAGACACCTAGCAATTTCTTCTATGGTGCTGTGAAATCTCTCAACCTACCCATTAGAAGTACTATGCAGGGGCGGAGAATTTACGATTTCGATGTTAAAGAGATCTCTGACACAAGATTTTATTGTATTTGAATTAAGCGATTTTTCATTATCGCAGAAAATAGTTCTAGTTCCTGTGAACAGGTTGACCATTTGCAAAACGCGTGGTTTAATATCGATTATGGTTCGTGAGGGAATGGGTTGCACTACCGCAAATTTTGACAGCTTGCCCACGCAAGTAAGGAAGTAGGTAGCATTGGTCGAAAAAATTTCGACATGAAGGATTTCCCCGGGAAATATGGGAACAGGTGTTTTTCCTATGGGATGCTTCACTGGGTGCCTAACGTATTTAGCCTTTACACAGATTTTACAATTTGCTGCTACTTCCCTAGCTTTTTTCTCCATTCTTGGAAAAAAATAGTCATGCAGTATTTGCTTGACATTTTCCTGGGAAGCACGATGAGCTCTATTATGCCCTGTGCAATTATTTCCATTAGTTCGTTAGGATCAAAAATGTCTGTAACAAATTTATTTATGTGGCGGAATGTGGTGTTTGGGAACGTGTTTACCAGCCAATGCTGAATCTGTGCTAGCAAAGGTAGCTCGCAATGAATACCATTGACTACGTCAGATTTTACTACTTCTAGTAGCATTTTGAACAAAGTTTCGCTATCAGGAAATGTAAGAAAGTGACGTAATTTGTTTCCGAAAATGACAAATGTTCTCTTGAACGGGTGTTGGCGTGATTCCAAAATTAATTGATTCCTATAGACGTTTACTGGTTTAGAGACTGTTTCCACCGTATAGGTGAGCGATTGCTCGCTGTGAATAGTGGCGGCATCTGATTCATGTTCAGGGCCTAAGGAATTTATAAATTGGCGTGATAAAGCATCGGCTACTAAATTGTCTTTCCCTGGCTTATAGTGAAGTTTTGCATTATATGCTTCGATAAAAGCCTTCCACCTTTTTATTTTTGGGTTTGGGTTGCGATCAGGTACCGCAAAGGTTAGGGGTTGATGATCGGTATAAATGTTCAACTCCCTAACACCATACAAATAATGTGTAAGCGTTTTAAGAGCCTATACAATGGCCAAGAGTCCCGATCATTCGTGGCAGAATGCTCCTCTTTTTTATCGAGTGTCCTTGAAATCATCGTAATAGGTCTCCCTTCCTGAGAGAGAACCGCGCCAAGGGCGTGTGAAGAAACGTCAGTAGTTAGGTCGAAAGTCTGGATAGGCTAGCATGACATCTTCTGACGCAAGTATATTCCTTAATTTAATAAATGCGTTAGTTTGGTCTTTGTCGAATAAAATTTTAATTTTCTTTGATTGAGAGGCAGATACCTTTCCAAATTCGCCTCTTAGGATATTGGTTGGAGGTTTTGCAATTTTTGCATAGTCGCGGATGAAGCATATATAGTAACCTGTCATTCCTAAAAAAGACCGAACGTCCCTTAATGTTGTTGGTTGCGGGAAATTTTGAATTGCTTCGATTTTTTGAGGGCTGGTTTTTATTCCTCCTTTCGAAATTTGAAAGCCAAGGTACTCGAGTTCTGTCTTGAAAAATTTAGCTTTTTCTACTGAGACCCTCATGTTTGTTTCAAGCAAGCATTTCAGAACAACCTCTCCATGTTTCAAATGGGCTTCCTTGTCTTGTGAGAAAATTATTACATCGTCAATTTAAACAAAACAGTATCTGCCAATATGTTCCCTAAGGACGTCGTAAATCGCCCTCTGAAAAATACCCGGAGCATTCTTCAGACCAAAGGGAAGACGGCAGAATTCGTACTTGCCATTACACACTGAAAACTCCAGGGCTGTAAAAAGTTGGGCCTTGCCCAAGTTTGATAGTATTACCCCTACATTTGGGATGGGGTATGAGTCCTCTATTGTTTTTCCGTTCAGTTTACGGAAGTCAATTACTAATCTTTTCTTTTTTATCCCGTTTTCATCGAGGCCTTTTTTGTCCACTACCCAAATGGGATTGTTATAGGGTGATCGTGAACGTCGTATAGTGCCATTTTGCAGGAGGTCTCTTATTTCACCACCATTTGAATTTTTTCCTTACCAGAGTCGTATTCTATAATGTCTTTTTTTAAATTGATATTCGCGTGAACCTTATTAAGTAGGTCTAGGCCTACGATCCCATCAAACAGAGTTAGATCTGGCAAAATGAAGAACTCTGTTACAACTCCAAATAAGTGCACCTTGCATTTGTTTATAATATTTGTGAATCCATGTATGAATTTCACTGTAAATTTTTTATCGACAGGCTTAACCCCCTTTAGGCCCTCTAGAGGTCAGATGTAATTCTTGGAGGCTCCCGTGTCGACAAGAAATCCAGGGCAGGAGAGATCTTCCCCTAAAAAATTCACTTCCTCTGCTTCTAGGTCCTCAACAATTGGCTCAGACAAATCTTCATATGACTCTGAGCAAGACTCTTTATCGTGAGTTTGGCTCAAATGATTCACTCTTTGGAGTTTGGGTCACGTACGTCGGTCGGAGGACGCCTGGCGCTTCTGAAATTGTTCATTTCCTGCAGAATTTGTAATTTGCCGTAGGCGAGATGACGAGGGCTCTACATCCATCGGTTGCTGCTGAGGCTGTGAGGCCCGATTTTCCCCCTACCGATGCTGACTAGAATTTGTTTGGCGATTACTCCTATATTGCGTCACGAAATGAGGATTTTTTTGGTTATCAGGGTTTGCCCTATTGTACGTGTTCTGACTATTGTTGTCCCTGTTACCCCTTTGGCTGTTTTCTGATTTTTTTGTGACGTCGGTCCACCTATTTGGGAAACTGGCCGCGAAAATATACCATACGTGATTTGCATCGACCTCCTGAGCGAGTGCCAACGCGGACGGCAGATCAGTAGCCTCCTGAGCCCAGAAATAAACACCCTAAGAGCATTTTCCCGATATTTTTTATTAATTGCATCTGCAATGTTCGCTTCGTGGGACATTTTTGTTTTATTGGCAAGTAAGGACAGTTTTTCTCGACCTCGTCGCAAAATTCCAGGACACTGGAAGAGCCCTGCCTTAATGTGGATAACTCTTGCTCCACTAAATATATCGGTCGCTTATCGGAGTACGTGAAGTCCAGACGCGCTATAATGGCGTCAAAATTTAGGACTCTGCTAAACGATGACAAGAGCGCATCGGCAGTACCGCGGATTTTTTTCCGTATAATGATAACGGCTTGATAGTGCCATGAGCTACCATCGAAGCCTTTGAAAATTTTGTATGCGTTATGTGCCGCCTCACGCCAGGACACATAATAGTCGGGTTGTCCTGAAAATTCGGGCAATGTTTTTAACACGTCCAGCGATTCCTCGCAGGTTCGGCCTGATATAATCCTAATTTTTTCATATTTCGTTACTATTGGCTTTTGAGATAAATACACTATTTGGTCTTGCATGACCTTAAGTTTATCCTCAAACTCTCGTCTCTGCATTCCTAACGCGGCGAAGACGGCCGTGTTTACTACTTTCTTGAGCTGTGCTTCGTTCATTTTAATTTCCATTTGTTCTGTTAGGTCAATACTTTCGAAGTTAGAAATTAGGTCAGTTAGGTCTACCGTCGGGCCGTTCATATACCGGGCAACAAATAAATAATTTTTATCAATTTAAATATCCACTAAAAAATTTGCTCGTTTTTATTCAAAAATTTTACTTCGAAAATTTTGTCCTAAATATTCATTTAAAAAGCACTTGCCTTACTTTAAATATTCACTCAGAAAATCAATTTGTTGTAATTTAAATATTCACTTAAAAATTTATTAATTCAAACAGAAAACTGAGTCTCCCAACTTACATTAATTTCATGGTTTTTCGTTTTTTCTGGTAGCTGCAATTTCCGGTCTGCAATATTTAATTAGCTATTCTCCTTCTGCTCTCAGTTGACAGTTGACGTCACTTCGTCTTCTCGTGATTTACTGTAGTTGCACTAGCCCTTCGTTTGGGCTTTGGGTATTGCCGCTGTGAGCTTGCTTTGCGGCTAGTTTAATCACACGGCTGGCTAGAGTCGATCGTCCATGGCGAACTTGTGCATGCGAGTCAGTACGGCGAGTGCTTTCCGGAGGCGATGATGTTGGACGATGCAGCATTGTGTGATGGGCCTTCCCGCACCTGTGACAGCTGTCGGCTGAGCTACAGGAACCGGCTGAATGCGACGTCGCCTAGCAATTGACGCAATGCTTATGTACGATAGAAAATTTGTTCCTTTGTTACATAAAATAAATCCTTTTATATTTTAACAGTTTATTATGACCGACCCAGGTCTGCGCCAGTGACCAAAGACAATACTAATTACTGAACACAAAAAGTTATTATTACTAAGCTACTCTCAAGCTATCAAAACGCTGTCGCTGCCGACGCAGCCGTTGAATAGCAGTTGTGGTGTCTTGTAACAGCAAGCGTGAGAACACAGAAGCGCTGACTAAGGGCACTGGCAACTTTTGAATGTAACTTTAAACTTGCTTACTTTCTTTCGACTGTCTGCGCTACTTGTTGTGCCGATCCTGCTGAGTCAGGCCACGCGCAACAATTTCAGGTAATGGAAAACCTGACTGTGCTTCCCGTGATAACTTGTATACGCGCAGACTCGTACCGCTCATCAGGTCTCATTGCTTGAAATACGCGGCAAAAACGCAACGGATGATGGCGGCAGCAGAGGCGGCACTGGCTGAGCTCCATCGTATTCATGGACATCTGTGGAAAGAAGAAAACATCGAAGACGGAATTAGTTCCGTCAGCTATTGGGAGGTGTAGGTGTGGGGTAGTAGTGTTTAATGAGGCATGAAGTATGTAAAGAGAGTTACTACAGAGGGGGCAGTAAACACAACTTTGCAATATTTAGAGTAATTGTTGTTGTAAATATCAACTATGCGAACATTGTGTTCATGACCGGGGTGAAGTTTCACAACGCGCCCTAGTCTCCACTCGTTTGGAGGAAGAAGGTCCTCTTTGGCGACAACGAGGTCTCCCTCCTGAAGGTTGGGTTCTTGGCGCTTCCACTTGTGCCTTTTATGGAGTTCCTTAAAATATTAATTTTTTCAGCGCGTGCTAAATTGCTGATGAATAACCTTAAATTTTTGCCATTTGTTTACTAAAGAGAGATGGTCAGGGCGGGGTTCGGGCAGAGAGAGAAGTGGGGCACCACGCAAGAAGTGTCTTGGCGTCAAAGCGAACAGATCAGTAGGATCCTGAGACATGGGGGAAAACGGCCTTGAGTATAGCACCGCTTCAATCCGAATGAGGAGAGTGGTAACTTCTTCAAAGGTAAATTTGTTGTTCCCTGCTACCTTCACAGTTTGCAGAGGGGCTATTACTTTTTGCTGCGAGCAGATTTGACGAGAAGGAGTCTTCGTCATGTTGCACTCGCAGATAGACGCAAGCACAATATGCCTTTCCGGAGGCGTCTGAGAACGCATGTACTTGTACCCATTGTTTAGGCGAGAATTGCACCAAGCGGGGAATACTAATTTTATTAATGGCGCGGAGATTGTCGCGCAGAGTGTTCCATTTGTGGAAAGCGCCGGATTGCACATGCTCGTCCCATTCGGCTCCTTCCAACCACAATGTCTGAAGGAGCATTTTAGCGGAAATCATTATTGGCGTTAGCCATCCTGCTGGGTCAAACAGTTTCGCTACCGCCGATAATATTTGTCGTTTTGCCCTTGAGTTAGCAGCGGGTACAGGGTCGTATGTGTAGGAGAAGGAGTCCGTTAGTGCGTTCCACTTTATGCCTAGAGTTTTTGTAGAGCTAGTGTCTTGAAACTGGAGAATTCCTACATCAAAGGCCTCGGTTTCTGGGACTGATTCCAGGATTTTTGGGTGATTTGAGGTGATTATTCGTAGTGGGAAGCCTGCAGATTTTAGGGCGTCTTTCATTTGGGGAAAAAGTTTATAGTGGAAGTGGACTGTATATTATGCCCGCCTGAGAGAATATCGTCCACGTATGTTTCACGCAGGAGAATATTGTTGGCGAGCGGCAATTCGTCTTAACAATCCTGCTCTAACTGATAAAGCGTACGGATTGCAAGATAGGGAGCGCAATTGACGCCGAAGATGACAGTTTTCAGCCTAAAATTCTCTAAGGGCTTATTTATGGACCTACGAAAGAAGATTTTTTGGAAGTCCGGATCTTCCTTGTCATTAAAAACGGACTTGTATAGAGGCGCAATCGGAGAATGATGAGCATCAAGTAGTTTTGAAGGGAAGAATTCTGGAGGCATTAAAGACTTCGCGTACCTTTGTTGTTTTGCTGTCTGGTTTTACGACAGCGTGGTGCGGTAAATAAAAGGAGAAGTATTTACCGTCTTTGATGACTTCTTCTAGAACTTCTGAGTACATTTCGCAGAGGTCAGGTTTTTTCTCCAGAGTCCTTTCGATGCTAATGTACTGCTGCTGCGCTGCTTGTCGAGAGTGACCTAGAGCCATGGTGTCTGGGAATTCGGATTTTATGGGTAGGTTCACCATATATCGTCCATCTGCCTTCCGGGTTGTTGTGCGTTGATACAGATCCTCGCAGAACTGCTCTTCACTTGAACGGGGTTCAACGGGTCCTCCTGTTCCCAAAACTTCGTCAGCAGGGCGTCAATTGATTCATCATGGGGTTCCGTTACCTGGGTGGTAAAGGTTGAAATCCTTTCCTGGGTTGGGTCACTCAGAATCGACCCAAGTATCGTGTTCTGCGCTATGAGACTACCGCTTATGCTTTGTTGTAGCCCTTGTAAGAGAATTCGAGCGATTAGATCACTGCCGATTACCATATCTATTTTGTTCGGGGTGAAACAGTTTCGCACCACCATTCCACCCATTCCAGAAATTTCTAACCATGCATCTGTCATAGGCAGGCGCAAGAGTTTTTGTATCCGGGATGATACGAACGTTTTTTGTGAACCCTGATCCACCAGAACGCAAATATTGTGATATTCGCCATCACAGTAGATAGGTACTATCGCCATTGGGAGGAGACACTTTATTTACGTCGTTTTTCTCTGGGGGTGGGTGCGTTACATATTTTGAGAAAGTGGGCGCTTCAGTATCCGTATTAGTCTGAGTCGATAGCTGACTCGTTGTTCGGTTGAGGGGTCTGGGTCTTTTGCGGGAAGTGTAAAAGAGAGTCATGTCTTCATTGACAGTATACACAAGTGAAACTACTTGTACACTCACTCTTTAAATGGGAGTAATTGTTCTCTTTTACGAATCTTAAACGGTCAGATACGGATAGTGCTTTAAATTTCACACATGTCTTCATGGGGTGCCTCGAGTTGCAGAGTTTGCATGAAATCGGCTGATTTAGATCGACATGGAAATTTTGAGTTCTATTTTTATTTATAAATGTGAACCTGTGAGTCCCCGTTCTTGGGGTGAAATTAGGGTGGGGATATATGTTAAGTCTTTCTACTATGTTAAGTCTTTCTACTACTAGGGTGGAGAGGCAATTGTTGATGGTGGATGGAATTTTCTGGATTTGCTCACCATTTTCTCTATATACATATGGGGGATATTAAATAGAGCTGCGGTTTTCGTACCGTGACTTTAAGGCGTCCCAAGCTAGTTCAAAATTATCGTATTTTTTGATTATTTGTCCTGCCTGACTTCTGGTTTTTTGCCTTAAATGGTACAGTTGGCTGCGCTGGGGTTAGTTTGTAGTAATTTTTGTAGACTGCCGTGAACACATCTCTGAACGCCGACCAGTCTTCGTACCCACCGTGGAAAATTTCTGTGTCGCACGGTGGTAGCTTGAGGAATACTTCTTGGGAGTTCGAATTTGTGGTGCGAATGGTGTTTATTTGTGATTGGGAATTTGCCCCGAGAAGCTGTAAGCCGTCTATAATTTGCGTCATACAGTTCTCGTAACTTTCTGAGCATTTATTATATTTTTGCTTTATGGATCCGCTAAATTCCGTGAAGCACTCAGAGCGGGATACTGCTCTATATGTAGGGATGCAAACGATGCATCGATGGTTCTGAAACATCGATAACATCGTCCAAAAAACCGATGTTTACCGATATTTGAAAATTACTCAACAACGTAAAATTGACGATATATCGATGTCAATTTTAACGATGTTTTAAACATCGACTTAAGTTTCGGTTCAAAATTGCCATTGCGTTCACACCTTTATGTTATATTCTTTAGGCTCTGTCACACGGTCAGTATTTATTGACATGATCCAAGTATCGCGATATTTATTGACGGTTTAGTATGCCGTATTGATGGATCGTGATCCATATCGCAAAATTTCTAAAAATTTTGAAATCTGGATCGCGGATCGCAATACCGCCAATAAATATTGAACGTGTAGCACTTTCAAAACGCAATCAATACATTTCTTCAGTACATCTTTTACTCTCATAATGTAAACATCGGCTCAGCCTTCACTATCGGGGCTTAAAATCTTTCAAAACAAATTGAACAAATCTTAAAATAATTGTGGAATGCATTATCTGTACATTATACGTACAAAATAGAAATATTTTCTTGCGTCATAATAAGCGTTCAGCAAAAAAATTATGCAAATACTGACGCGATAAATATTGATCTACATGATACACATTCGTGCGCGATCCATCAATCCATCAATATGGATCGCGATCCAAATAGCGTGATAGTACTGACTGTGGGACAGAGCCCTTTGGGTAAGCGTATTACGGGTGATATCAGCCCTGCACTTAATAAAAGCAATTGGCAACGTTGAACATAGGTGATTTCCATGACGTAGTTACAGTATTTCAATACGACTTAAGGTGAGTGTAAATATTATCTTCGCGTAAACAGCAAATCTAATTAAATTCAAAAAACGACCCATTCAAATTTTAACAGTGTAGCAGTTTAGATGGACAATAGGATTTTATTGAAATTTTAACAAGCATAAAGTCAGTTCCAGGTATTTCAGGATTTGCATGTTTTACAGGTAAAGCGGTTTTCGCCATTAATAAACCTTATGGAAGGTGGCGTACGTTAACAGCTTCGTACCTGTAACATACTTATTAAAAAATAGAAACATCGGAAAATATCGATGTATCGATAGTTTTAGGACGATTTTTTTCGGCATCGATGTTAGTGTTTTCGATACATCGAAATAATAATGTATCGATGTTGGCTCTGAAAATTTGCATCCCTATCAATATGAGCTTATGAGGTCGTCCTACAGCCTGTGAAGTTGCTGTAATTTGACATTTAAGAGCGTTTGAGTGTGCTCGCTTATAAGGGTACTAGACCATTTCGAATTAAAATATTCAAGCCTGTTGCTTTCAAAAATGAAGCCTTGAAGGCTTGAGTCAGAGTTCGAGGTGGATTTCTTGTCCATTGTGTGGGGCATAAACCTTGGAGCTTAGGTTAATTAACCAACATTATTCTGATATAACTGGGAAAGCGAAATTTAAATAATGCCGAGCAGCTAAAATTAGCCTTGAGCCGAATTTATTTGGATTTAAAAGTAAGTTATTTGTTTTAACTTTCAGGGTATAACGTAGTTTGTGCCACTGTAGCGCAATTATTTTTTGTTCCACCGTACCGTCTTAGCGCGTCCAAGTACAGTAACAGTGCTTTATTATGTACGGCGCGAGTGCAAACTAGGGGCGGACCTTATGTATATGTGTATACACGTAGATGTTTATATGTATTTCGGCGACTTTTTATATGTACGTATCTACGAGTGAGTAACAGAATTGAGTTTGAACTGCGACTAGCGGCTGAGAAAAAGGCGAATTGAAAAGAATAAACGCGTAAATATCTGTATGTATGTAAATAAAACTGACGCCAACCGGAGTAATATTAGTGTGGATCGCTTGATGCTAGAAAAAAAAAATAGAGCAAATTTTGGGTAACAGACGAGAGTTTTTTATATATGTTGTATTATACTGTGCGCGAATATACGTATTTAATAAATAAGGGGTCTGTGTGAGATTCAATGTATGTATGAGTGCATATACGTATTTTTTTCTAAGCCGCACCCTAAACTTTGCTTCTTCCTTTTTTGGAAGCTGTATTGCCTTAGCGCGTCTAAGTGCAATACTGTATGTATATATTGTCAAACGAATAGCCGATCGTTAGGATGGTATTTGATCCACAAATATAAATTGGTTTATTGAGTAAAAGAATAAAGTAATATTTCAATAAAAATTTAGACTGTAGGCTAAAGGTTGGCTAGTTTTTCCGTTCGCGTTATCTCGTAGACTCTCGCTGTTCGACTGCTCTCTTCTTCTTCTCGTTGTCGCTGTTGTACATAGGGTTGCCAAGCGTGACAGCTCGGCTTATCCTGCAAGAAAATCGTCCTCGATTTCGTCGGTGTCGGAGATATCGCTATCAAGCTCGGGACTACTTTCGCACCAAGGCT
Source organism: Rhagoletis zephyria (assembly GCF_001687245.7). NCBI lineage: Eukaryota > Metazoa > Arthropoda > Insecta > Diptera > Tephritidae > Rhagoletis > Rhagoletis zephyria. Next base: position 39,630 of record NW_016157997.1, read on the forward strand.
TGATTTTACTGGACTCGAACACAGAACAGAATTTTGGTGATTTTACTTGCATACCAGGGATATCTTTAATCAGATATCTGTCTTTATTCAGGACTTTGGCGATACGATAGGGGCCTCGATATTTAGGCACTAATTTGCGGGATTCGCCTGTTGCGGGTGGTTCGTTTGCGATAACCACTAAGTCATTTTCTTTGAAAATTCGTGGAGTTGAATGTTTTCCATCAAATCGTTGTTTCCATTTTTTCTTTCACGTTCAATATTGTCAGCTGCTTGAGTGAGTTTTACGGTGATTGTTACGTGATCTGTGTGATTTACCGTATCTTCATGTAATGTGGCTAACAAGCGATTTTGAATAATGTCTCGAAGATTGAAGTCGAAAATAAGTTCATTAGGACTAAAACCTGATGTGCTGTTCTTTTGCGAATTTATAGTCCATTGCACGTTACGTAGAATTAGGTCCCATTCTTTAGCGTTTTCGACCGAGGTACGCAAATAGTTCAATATAGTTTGATTCGCGCGTTCCACTTGGTCGTTTGAACGCGGTGTACGCACAGCTGTTTTAGTATGTCTGATACAATAACGTTCACAATACAATTCGAATGTTTTTGAGGTAAAGGCGGTACCTCTGTCTGTTATAACTTGCGATGGTAACCCGAAATAAGATGTCATTTCATTTAAGGTGTTAATTACATGAAAAGTCTTTGTATCTCGCACGGGTTTAATTATTAGATATTTCGCAAATGCATTTGATATTGCAAGAACGTAGCTATTTCCTTTCTTACTACGTATGAAAGGTCCTAGGTGATCGATGTGGATTTTGTTAAATGGGATATTATCAAGAGCGTCGTAATGTAGACTTCCTTTGATTTTACCGGAATGAGATTTACGGTAACAACATTCTATGCAAGCGGCTATATACTTTTTCACATATTTTCGCATCTGCGGAAACCAAAACGTCTGACGAATTCGATCAAGTGTTTTGTCGATACCAAAGTGCCCCATTTGATCATGAAAAAGATCGACAATGCGCCATCTGACTGCTTTGGGCACAACGAATTTAATACCTTCACCATCTTTACGATAAAGTCGTTTGTTTTGCAATTTGTATTCCTTTCGTAATTCAGATTCACGCAGCGATTTCGTCGCTCCACTCAAAATAGCAAGTACTTCATTTAATCCAGGATCTTAAAGTTGCATGGTGTACAGTACACCCAGTCGTCTAGATTAGAATTTACTTTCATAATAAACCCTGCCGGTGCGACTGTTGGTTGATCTGGCGAACGGCTTAAGGCATATACGTGAGCCAGCGAGCTGTCATAGCGATGTACGGCTTCAAAATCTTATTCCAAGAGCTTCAACCACCAGCGAGCTATTTTAGATTTAAGCTCTTTATTGTCAAGAACTTTAGCGATTGCTTACCCAACACAAAAATACGGAAACGTTCAAGATCCTCGACCACGGCGAGCGATTCTAATTCGTATGCATGGTAGCGGCTTTCAACGTCGGTGCAATACCTGCTGTAATACATTACCGGTTTCCAGTTTTTATTGTCGTTTGATTGCAGCAATACACCAGCAAGACCAATACTACTGGCGTCGGTGTGTACTTCATATCGTGCATTTGTATCGAATAACACTAAGACTGGCTCGCTAGTTAACACATCGATAAAACTGATTTGCTTTAGTTTTATGTAGCAATGTTGTCAAGGGCTTAGTTATAAGGGAATAATTTGGTACAAATTTCCTAAAAAATCCAGTTAGACCTAGGAATCATCGTAAATCGGTAATGTTTATCGGTTCTGGGAAATTTCGGATAGCGGACACTTTTCGTGTTCCTGGTGTTATACCATTTTCATTTATAATGTGGCCTAGGTATTCGATTTCATTTTGGAAAAATTTACATTTAGCCAGTCGCAAAGTTAATCCACATTATATACCAAGAAATTTCTGAAGTCGTTGCAAACTCTCTTCCACATTACGGCTGGGAATGATGACATCATCCAGATACGCTAGCACTTCACCTGGTTTCATCTTGGCAATAACTTTGTTCATCACCGCCTGGAACATAGCTGGAGCGTGATTCGGAAGGACGTATGATGTTATTATCAAGCAAGTCTTTTATAATTTCGTTCACAATTGTACGTTTTGCAAATGGTATACGATAGGGGTTTAAATTTACCGGGCTACTGCTATTTAACTCGATTTTGAGTGTGGCCAATTCGCAACAACCAAGCTCCAAAACATTTTCAGCAAACACTTCACGAAGCACATTTTGAAGTTGATTGTAATCATTGGGATTTAGATTTTGTTCGTTAGTAATTTTTAATATTTTTTCGATTTTACAATGGCCGTCTTCGATTATTAGCCGTGAACCATCACGGCACAGACTATCGGTTCCCAAGAAAACATTCTCATTGATTATATCGTCATTCACAATAAGTAGATTTACTATATATTTTGCATTGTCGATAACTGCATTAATTTGACCATTGCATTGGACTTTACCACCACCGAAACCATTTAAAGTCACTGCGCAAGGCATTGTTTCGCCTAACGATTTGCAAAATGTTTCGCGCACAAGGGTACTCGTACTTCCCAGGTCGATAAATGCATTTGTTTTATATCCATTAAGCTTTATTTCTTTGGCTATACCGTTTGAAAAACTTGGCTTGTCTTCGAAGGATTTATCAATAGCGCGAACGTCATTTTTAAATTTATTCGGATAATTTTCAGTTGTATGATTCGTACGTGAGCATTTTTCACAGCGTAGCTTTTTCTGAGCTTCGGGACACTTTATGGCGTAATGCCCGAGTTTTAAGCAATTGTAACATTTAACATTTTCCAACGATTTAGGAACACCTGTTGCGCTTGATGTTGTATTAACATTTGTTTGTGGCGTGATTTTCGGTTTGAACTGCAGAACCGGTTTAATTTCAATAAAAACAATGTAATTGTTAATATCTCTTAGTAAGTCGTTGCATCGAAAATACTCATTTGATATTTTTCTACGCAGATCGTTATCGTTAATCCCATTTATTATATGGAAGGCGATTGCATTTTCCGGCAAACCACCTTTCATACCAAGGGAATACATTTTATAATAATATGCTTGCGGAGATTCATTTGGAAAACGTTTAAGTCGTTACATTTTAATATGCACTTCGGCAGTATTATCGGAATGAGGAAAATCGTTCACAAAGCGCGACACAAACTGTGACCATGTCATGAAAATTTCGGGAAGGGAGGCCATCCAAAGTTTTGCTGCCCCTTGCATTTTCTGTTGTACCGCACAAATCCCACTAATAGCAATTTTTAAGCATTTCCACCCGTTTTACAAATTGAGGCGCGCTCAGTGATGAATCGGATATTGGATCAAATGAAGGTAACAAGTCAATAATATCACGAATCTTGTATACTGAAGATTGTACAAATTGTCTGTTAGTCGTTGGTACGTATTGGTGTGACGTAGGCCATGGAGCATTTATATCACTATAAACATTCATATTCGCATTGGGGATGCGTGTGGTATTACTTGTTGGCACAAATTCTTGAGTGGGTACATTACCGGCACTAACTGATAACGTTGTGCCTCGAGGATGTGCCTGCAACGGTGGCACTTCCTTGTGAATAAAACGCGAAGCTGGAGTAAACATTTCTCTAGTATTTACTGGTGAAGAAATACTGCGAGGCACAAAATCATTACGACTGCTGACAACATTGTCTTGTCTCGTGTCCAAATCTCAAATTGTTTTCTCCAGCTCGGAGATTCGTTGGAGTAAACATGAACTTTCACTTGCACTCATAAATTTGTTCTCAATTAAATTTGTTTCGAAGCGATCAATAAGGTCAATTTTCCTCCCATTACATGGAAGTCCTGCTTGTTTACATTTTCGATATAGTTCAGCTACTGTCAAACTTCTAAGCTCTGGCATTTCTTTTTTTGTCTATTTTTCGCAGCTACGCCTGCGCACTCTATCGTGTTTTTGCTCAACTTTACTTGTCAACTGAGAGCTTTTCCCGTTCATCGGAACTTTCAAAAAAAATAAGGCATCTTGCTTAAGCTTTTAACTTTTGAACGAAGACTTAACGAAAACCTAGATATTTTTAAAATAACCGCCGAATTCAGATCGCGTTCGAGTTTTACCGACTTGCTCACGACGGCTTCTCGGTAAACACCAACAATGGCAGCGGAGTCTCAATTTTTTCGCACGTATGCCAGCGGAGTCTCGAAGCTTCGACGTATTTAATGGGCGACGTATAGATTGAAAAATACGTTTCAGTGTCTATACGTGCACTGATTTTCGTTCCTCGATGCGTGAGGATATATTAAACAATCTAATTCGTGTTTCGCACAATTCACTCATAATTGTACATATATACCGTGGGCACTTGTTGGGCTAATTAACTGCCGTGTGTGGATACCGCTAAGTATGTACATACATATACGTATGGTTGATATTTTTGTAGAGGTGGTTTGGTTTTTTGCAGGGACTGGTCCTTCTGTCGCCTTTGTCTTAGCTGGTTCTCCGTATTCCGTTGATGTGCTGTCTACGGTTACCGTTCCGTGTCTCTTGTTTGTTTGTTTGTTTGCTACAACGCCCAATAGATTAAATTCGCCTTCACTCAGGTGATTCTTTATTTTAAGTAGATTTTTTACGCTATGAATTCTTCGTTTCTTGGCAGCGGTGCACTTTAACGGTAATAATATAAGGAAATCTGATTTTGTATTTCCGTTTTTTAACACACCCTAATGAATTTTTCTTAGCTGTGTAGCTCAGCAAACCCTTTATACACTTGCATTTTTTTTCTCACACTAATTAGCTTGGTTTCATTTTTCGCTTATTTACGCTTCTATTTTTTTCGAATCTTGTATTGTATATTAGTTGTAATAATTTTATTTTATATATTTTTTTTCTTCTCGCTTTTTCTACTCACAAATACATATGCCTCTTTTTCCCTCTTTTATTATTTTCAGGCAGTTTATTTAATTAACTCTTCTTTTCAGGTTTTTGAACTTCTTTTCTGTTGTCTGCATGCAATTTTACTTCACTTTTTTTTTGTTTTTTATATATACGCACACCTTAATATATCACGTTTTTAATATGTATGTAGTTCTGTTGTTTTTGCACTTTGTATTTAGGTTTTCCGTTTTGCGGGGTATATACTTTTGTGTTTTTAATGTAGTTTACGATATTTTTGTTTAAACGCTTGTTTTAACAAAGGGATTTTGTTCACCTTGGGTTTTTCCCACTTTTCGTTATTTTGCGTAGCGTACAGTTTGTTTTTACCGCTTTATTCACTCGCGCCGCACCGTTCGCTCAGTTGGGGGATAATTTTCCGACTGACTGGAATATTTTTCTGATCGCGAGTATGTACCAGTATGAACCTATGCAAGTACATATGTTAGTGTGTATGTTTCTATATATGTTGTCCATGTTGTTTTTTGGAGTAGCAAAAGGGAGCGCAGGATGCGCCAGAGAATCTATTTTCCGTTAAAATTAAAAGACGAGGAATTTTAATTATGCTAACGAATTCAGGAATTTTTTTATCTACTTCAATCAAGTTTAAAAAGGATATTTAATGGCGATGTAGTTAAGAGAGTGACAAAGTTCACCCGAGTGGCCTCCTATGAAAAAAATGCAAAACGGTGCGATGCGGCTGCGACAGCGTGTAAAACGTCAATAATTTTAGCAATTTGATTGCAGGCACGAGTCACCCTGTGGCCTCGCGTACAATTATAACATGAAACCTATTTCACCTGACTCATTCACATTGTGTACAGTAAGTGGCGTTGGCAACCGCACGCGGATTATAGAAAAAACATAAATTGAATAATTTACAAAGTTCTTAATCGAATTCGATTAAGTTGGGACTCATGTCCGCAATAATCAGAATTATAGCAACATACTTATACTTGTATTGAAATATGCTGCTTGAAGGAAGTTTCTATATGTACATACATATACTGGCGATCAAACGTGAGTGCATGCTGATTTTTGTTAAATATTTGTGGTTTTTTAAGTTAATTTTTTTGTGATTTTTGTTTTTTTTTTATAAAAGTATAGTTCATTCCATAACCAAAAAAAATTTACAAATTTTCATCTAAATTTTGAACTTTTTAGTCTGAATATTTTAAAAAATTCTAGGTGTGTAATTCTTATAAAATATGAGCAACTTTTAATAAGAATCGCTTTGATTTTTAATGACTTCTCTGGCGGCTTTTGCGTTTTTTTCATATAAAAGGTGCAATTTATAATAACTGGCGTTGATTTTTTAAATTTTGTTTGCAAAAGGTCTTTTGCATTTAATTCTACAAGAAATTTACTTTTATATGGTAAAATGTGCAAAACCCCGTCAGCAAAACTAATTCGTTAAAAATCAAAGCGATTTTTAGCGGCCGTTTCTAAAAATTCAGATAGAAAATTTCAAAATTAAAATAAAAATTTGTTGTATTTTTCAAAGTTTTGTATAAAGTTTTGGTTTGTAGTGGATTCTAGTTCTTTCGAGTTTAAAAAATATTTCAGGCTACATTTTATTTCGTGTAGTAGATGAGAAATTAAAACATCGGTAAAACGTCGATGTATCGTTTTTATAACCGATGTTTTTTAACATCAATGTTTGTTGTGGGAACATCGATATTTGTTGTGGTAACATCGATGTTTTTGAGAGCAGGTTTCTAATCTACGAAACTGAATACCTAAAATGAAATGTAAATAAATGACATGTAATTAAAAATGAATTTAAATAGAGAAATAATTATATATACTTACCTAAATGCCCAAATAAGATTTACCTTATACTTACCTTATATTTTACTATTACTTACCTTATACTTACCTCATAATTACTTTCTACTTACCTTGTTTTCCCTTTAAATGAAATTCGAGTTTACTTACCAATTTACTTACCTTTAGTTTTTAGCACCACCCTAATGTAAGTAAATGTATGGTTACAGTATTCTAATGTACCTATGTGCATGCGGTGTGTGTATGCCTACTGCAAGCACGGCTTTGTCCACGCTCTCTGGTACACATGCACACATACGTATGTTCATAGGTGCAGGCGAAGAGCTTACCGTTTTAATGTTGGAATTTGGAAGTTTAGGTAACTGCAAATTAGATGTAAGAAGAAATATTATAAAAGGAAGAAAATGAGAAATTAAAATGACAGTCTATGAGTAATCGATGCAATCGGCGGTGTTTTCCTTTTATGCGGATATTTAAGCGACAGGCAATATTTTAAACAGTTAATTTGTGCTCCCCCTAAATAAAAAATTACACTTAGTGAAAGTGAAGCTTTATTGCTAAAAAACATTAGCAATTTTTCATGGCGCCCGAGCAGGGACATAGTGCAAATTAAAAATTAAATACATTATTAAAACTTATTAAAAAGTGCAAGTGAGTGCTTATATAAAAAACTAAAAGTTTCTTTTTAAATAAAATTTTGAAAAAGGTTAAGTTCAAAAATTAAAATTAAACTGCAATTGTATTAAAATACAATCAAATAAATATTTTATGATATAAATACATATATCAAAAAACCACAAAGATTTAAGTAAATTTATTGAAACAATTAATTGCCTGTCGCGGTCGTGTGTGCAAAAACAAAATACATACATAAATTGATAGTGCAGTGCAGTGGCTGAAAATAAACAAAAGCTTAAAATTTTAAAGTGTAAAAGAATTTTAAAACTATTGAATACTTACCTTGATAATTAAATTTAAAATTTTGGTTAAAAAAAGTGTGTAAAAAGTTAAAATTGTGTACATATACTTACCCTTCTAATGAAATCTAAAAGATTGGTGAAAAAATACTTAGGTACCTGTTTTAAAAAATGGTTGAAACAAACCAAATAAAAAAGATTATAGATTGATCTAAAAGTTAAAAAATAATACAATAAATAAAACAGTGTTTAAAACTAAAATTAAAAAATACATAAAAGAGAGTTATTAAGTTTTTTAATAATAGTGCAAATAGCAAAATTTACCTGCGCTCCTAGCTACACACCAAGCGTTCGTATATACAGTGGCGCACAAAACTATAGCAGTGTGAAACCTGAAAATAAAAAATTAAATTATTTGAATAAAGAGGTACTTACCCAAAATACTTAAAAAAAAAAATTTTATTTAAAGAGGTTAACTTACCCACAAGTGCGTTACTCAATATATTTTTAAAACAAGCAAAAGTTTGATACTTACTCGCAAAAGGCGCTAAGTACAAAAAAAAAGCAATTTGCGCTAGAAACTGTGCTGCACACACACACACACACACATACACAAAAATACTGCTGCTGATTAGCCAGTGCCGTTTTCTGCTCAATATCGTTGCTGTAATTAAGGATTCTACAAAGTTTTCGCCAAGGAATGAAGTGCAGCTGTTTACTGTGCAAAAGGGAAGTTGAAGCTGGAAACGACCCAGTCCAGACAGAACAGGTATTGAGTGCTAACAATTAAAAGCTGCTGAGGTTGTTGTTTTTTGTTAAATTGCTGCCAAGATCACCCAACGAGCTTTAATTTTTGGCTTCTCTTGTATTCACTTTGAAATTAAATTGTTTGTTTATACAAATTTCGTGAAACAAGATTTCGGGATTTTTTAGTGAAAACTACCTCGTACAATTTCCGACAAGGCTCCGATTACCAAAACTGTCAAATATTTTTCGAAAGCTATACTGCTTTAATTGTTTGGGAAAATCGTTGACCATATTTTTTGCTCACGGTTAGGTCTTAAAAAACTTTCGACATCGCGTCTAGTTTTCCCAATTAAGGGATTATAAGCTTTTATCTCTTGATTTGCGCCTTTTTTTCGATAGTTCTGGTGAAGTTTCAGCGATTTTTTTTTCGTTTTCGTATTGCCACGTTGAAAACTTCCAGACTATAATTTTGTACAAAGTTACTGTGCATAGCGAATCAAGATGAGTAAAAGTGAGAGTCAGCCAGGCCAGGTGGAAGACGCTACTTCCTTAAAAAGACAAAGGACAATTTTAAAAAGAAGCATAGCTAGAATGAAAACGGGAATTCATGATAAGTCACTCTCATCAGATCCGTCGGAAGTTGAGTGTCGACTCGAAATGCTGAATAGTTACAGCGAAAAGCTTCTAGCGTGTCAGTCCGAAATAGAAGAGATCGATGAAGATGATGACACCCGTGACAGCCTTGAAGATTTAATTGTTGGAACCAAGGCAATGTTAAAATCCATATTATCAGAGAACAACAAGCACAAAGCTTCTGACACCTCCTTCACAGCGCCTCACAGCTCAAGACTTCCGAAAATGTCGCTGCCCAAGTTTCGAGGGCAGTATTCGGAGTTTAAAAATTTCATGAGTTTGTTTGAGAGCCTCGTTCATAACAACCCTGCGCTTTCAGACATTGAAAAATTCACACATTTAGTTTCGTGTTTGCCTGGTGAAGCCTTGGGAACGGTGAAGGCCTTCCAACTGACGGAAGAAAATTACCCGAAGGCGTTGGCAAGCCTGAAAAAGGTATATGATAATAAATGTCTCATATTTTCGAATACAGTTGCGAAACTGTTTGAGTTGCCGAAAATACAAAAGGCATCGTCGCTTTCGCTGCGGTCAATGATCGACACCGTATCAGCTGTATATGACTCCTTGTTGTCTTTGGGTGATGATAAAAATATTTCAAATGCGATGTTGATACATTTGGTAATGTCGAAGGTTGATCCCACTACGCGGTCAAAATGGGAGGAGCAACTTGACTACGACAAGCTTCCGCTGTGGAGTGAGTGTGAAGCGGCTCTCAATAAGAGATACCAGCACCTCTCATCTGAAGAAGCGTCGACATCGTCAAAATCGCACGACACCCAAAGGCAAAGCAACAAGAGTGCTGAAAAGCCAAAATCTTCTTTTGTGGCTGCGAAAGCTAAGCCAACTACTTGTTTCCACTGCAACTCCAAAGACCACTTTCTAACCACCTGCCCTAAATTTAAAACTCTCTCTCCTCAGCAGAGATTCGAATTCGCGAAATCGGTCCCATTGTGTATAAATTGCTTACGCAAGGGACATACGGTTTCTAAATGCAAATTTGAACGATGTCGAGTTTGTAACCGGTCACATCACACCATGTTACACCAATACCCGATATCGTTCGAAACAACACCACAACCTTCGACCTCACAAACTATGCACACAGTGAGCGTGCCTGATCGCGTCATGTTAGCGACAGCGGTGGTCAAGGTAAAAACTTGCTCCGGTGATTATGTGTCAGCTCGTGCGTTACTTGACTCAGGGTCTCAAGTAAATTTCATGACTGAAGAGCTGGCACAAAGGCTGCGAATTCGGCGAGAGAAGGCGACATTAAATGTCATCGGGATTGGTAATGCCACCCAAAAGGTTCGGTCAAAAGTTAGTGCAGTCATAAAATCCCGAGTTAACAACTTCGAGTTTCTCGCAGATTTTTGGGTAATGGGAGCGATTTCGGCAAATCACCCAGATCGGGCTGTTGACACCACAGGTTGGAAAATTCCAGCTAATATTGAATTAGCTGATCCGGGGTTCTATAAGTCCTCAAAGGTCGATCTTTTGTTGGGAGCCGAAACATTTTTCGATCTTCTGTCGGTTGGTCAAATTAAAACTGATCCAAGGTTCCCAACACTGCAAAAAACACTTTTGGGTTGGGTTATTTCAGGCAAATACGTCTCCCACCAAAGTGAGCATTCTCAAGCTAGCAGTGCCTTATGCAAAGCTGAAGATGATTCTGAAGCAATTGATGAAATTGTCCAAAGATTCTGGGCAATGGAAGAAATCCCTTCAGAATCACAAGCTACAAAGTTCACTGCCGAACAAAGGGAATGCGAGGAATACTTCGTTAAGACTACTGAAGTCTTACCGTCGGGACGGCTTCAAGTAAGATTGCCGTTCAAAACTGACCAAAATGCGTTGGGTCAGTCATTTGAAACCGCAGCTCGGCGGTTTCAGGCGCTGGAGAGACGTACGTTGAAAGATCCAGAACTTCGTCAAATGTATCTGGACTTCATGGAAGAGTACTTGGCATTGGGCCACATGAGCCCCACTGATAATAAAATCCCGAGTGAAGCCCACTATTTCATTCCGCATCAGTGTGTCTTAAGACCACAAAGTACGTCGACGAAACTCCGCGTTGTTTTCGATGCGTCGAGTCGGACGTCAACACAAATTGCGTTGAATGACATTTTGATGGTTGGACCGACCATTCAAGAAGAACTTTTTTCGACGCTACTTCGCTTTCGAATGCATAAGTATGCTATTACGGCGGACATCACTAAGATGTATCGCCAAGTTCTTGTAAATGAAAATGATAGAAATTTTCAATTAATAGTGTGGAGAAAGCATCCATCCGAGCCTCTGCAAATTTTTCGTTTAAACACCGTGACCTATGGCACTGCGCCAGCTCCATTTCTCGCAACACGGTGTTTGCAGATGCTAAGTGATGTGAATGCACAAAAATATCCACTCGGTGCCAAAGTAATAAGTACCGATTTTTACGTTGATGATCTGTTAACCGGATCTGAAGATTTTGAATCCCTCGACAGAGTTCGCTGTGAGGTAACTGACATTCTAAAGTCGGCAGGATTCCAGCTAGCTAAGTGGTTCTCTAACCACCCAAGTTTTTTCGATAGTCAGAGTCTGGAAAAATCGTTAAGTTTCAACGATTCAGACTCCACTAAAACGCTGGGAATCCACTGGTCGCCAAAAGACGACTTATTTCGGTTTAGACTGGATGATACATTTGATGAGTTACGAGCTACAAAACGAAATATTTTATCGGTATCTGCCCGGCTCTTTGATCCTCTTGGTTTGCTGGCCCCACTAGTGACCTCAGCTAAAATCTTATTGCAAGAGCTGTGGATTAAGAAACTAGATTGGGATGAGTCGATTCCGTTGTATCTCAACAGCAGTTGGCAGAATTTTAAAGCGAATTTGTTGCAGTTGCCTTCAATCAGCATTCCTCGGTTCGTTTATACTGAGTCGAGTGCTAATTGTCAAATACACGGCTTCGCCGACGCCTCAATAAGGGCTTATGGTTGTTGTATTTACATTCGAAGCCAATTCGCTAATGATGTTAAATGCATTCTGCTAACTGCAAAATCCAGGGTTGCTCCGCTGAAGACTAAGTCTCTTCCTCGTTTAGAGCTCCTGGCAGCGCATCTTTTGGCCAAGTTATGGTCACGCATTGCGCCAATGTTGAATCGACCTATTGACAGCATAACATTCTGGACAGACTCCGAAATAGTTTTGCATTGGATAAAAACACATCCATCAACGTTGCAAACTTTCGTTGCAAATAGAGTGTCCGAGATTCAAGAGTTGACTCAAAGTGCTTCGTGGCGGCATGTGCCAACTAAACAAAATCCTGCGGATCAAGTGTCTCGGGGTTGTAGCGTGGATGAAATACAGAACTCAATATGGTTTTCTGGCCCACAGTTCCTCTTAGAAGACCCCGCAAGTTGGCCAATAAATACCCATTTCGAATTAACGCCTGAAGAACAAGCACTGGAAAAGAAGAAAAACGCCAGCGCCTTAATAGCAGTGAGTGACAACCGTAATCCACTCTTAACTGTGATTGAAAAATATTCCTCGCACAAAAAATTATTACGAGTTTTTGCCTATATTCTGCGATGGGTCTTAAAGGTGAGAGATCGATCCACCAAATATGATCCAACACCATCGGCACAAGAGTTGCAATTAAGCTTCTTAAAAATTGTTCAAATAGTCCAATTTGATGAATATAGCCAAGAAATTACCAAATTGTCAAAAAATCTTCCACTACCGTCGAGCTTGCAAAAGTTGAATCCATTTTTGCATGAGTATTCAGAAAAGTCCTTGTCGTTGAAATTGTTACGAGTAGGCGGTCGTTTATTAAATGCGCCTATCCCGTACGATGCCAAATTTCCTCTATTATTGAGTAAAAATTCGCAGTTCGTGAATTCGTATATACGGTTCCTACATTTGCGCAACCACCATGCAGGTGCGAAAGCATTGGTTGCAATTTTACGTGAAAAAATTTGGTTAGTCAATGCTCGAGAAGCATGTAGTCGAACCGTGCGAAACTGCATACATTGCTTTCATTATAAGCCAAAATTGAAAAGCCAAATTATGGGCAATTTACCAGCCGATAGGCTGCGTGCTCTACGACCTTTTATGGTTTGTGGGGTAGATTTTTGCGGTCCAATTTACGTCACACAAAGGATACGGGGTCGCCCCCCGGTGAAAATGTACATTGCGGTCTTTGTGTGTTTTACCTCAAAAGCTGTCCATTTAGAACTTGTATCTGATTTAAGTTCTGATAAATTTATTCTCGCCCTTAAAAGGTTCGTTGGACGCCGGGGAATACCAGTGACGATTCACTGCGACAACGCGACGAATTTCGTAGGAGCCGATCGGAAGCTCAAGGAACTGAAGGAAGCGTTTCTGAGTCAGAAGGAGGAGGTAACCCAATACGCAGCGGACGAAGGGTTCAAGTTCACCTTTATACCTCCCAGGGCTCCCCACTTCGGCGGGTTATGGGAGGCCGCAGTGAAGTCGGCGAAGCACCTGCTCGTACGAGCCGTAGGCAACGCGAGTCTCACCGCCGAAGAAATAGAAACGCTGCTCGTCGAGGTAGAGGCCGTGCTCAACTCGCGCCCAATCGCTCCACTCAGCCAAGACCCGAACGACGGCGAGGCTCTAACTCCGGCGCACCTGTTGATCGGTTGCCGGCTCAGGGCAATGCCAGAGGAAACGGCACTCCCGGAACCCAGCACGCGCTACTCCGACAGATGGCAGCATGTCTGCTCAATCAAGCGTCGGTTTTGGCAAACGTGGTCCAGGAGTTACCTCCTGAGCTTGCAGGAGCGCAACAAATGGCAGCACCCACAGCCCAACGTAGAGGTAGGAGAGCTCGTCGTCGTTCACGAAGACAACGCCCCGCCCCAGCAATGGATCCTAGGCCGAGTGACAGGTACGATCGCCGGCCAGGACGGAAAGGTGAGAGTGGCCGACGTACAAACCAGAACCGGAACAATTAGGCTTCCGATACACAAGCTTGCCGTGTTACCATTAAACGACAGTTGAAGAATGCAGATTCGTTCAAGGTGGCCGGTGTTGAAGCAGGTTACTAATCTACGAAACTGAATACCTAAAATGAAATGTAAATAAATGACATGTAATTAAAAATTAATTTAAATAGAGTAATAATTATATATACTTACCTAAATGCCTAAATAAGATTTACCTTATACTTACCTTACATTTTACTATTACTTACCTTATACTTACCTTATAATTACTTTCTACTTACCTTGTTTTCCCTTTAAATGAAATTCGAGTTTACTTACCAATTTACTTACCTTTAGTTTTTAGCACCACCCTATTGTAAGTAAATGCATGGTTACAGTATTCTAATGTACCTATGTGCATGCGGTGTGTGTATGCCTACTGCAAGCACGGCTTTGCCCACGCTCTCTGGTACACATGCACACATACGTATGTTCATAGGTGCAGGCGAAGAGCTTACCGTTTTAATGTTGGAATTTGGAAGTTTAGGTAACTGCAAATTAGATGTAAGAAGAAATATTATAAAAGGAAGAAAATGAGAAATTAAAATGACAGTCTATGAGTAATCGATGCAATCGGCGGTGTTTTCCTTTTATGCGGATATTAAGCGACAGGCAATATTTTAAACAGTTAATTTGTGCTCCCCTAAATAAAAAATTACACTTAGTGAAAGTGAAGCTTTATTGCTAAAAAACATTAGCAATTTTTCAGCATCCTTAATGTCCTTAAGTTTTTAACGAACCTGCCATAATAGTTCACGAGCCCCATGAATACACGAACTTCTACACGGTTTGTTGGAACTTTCATATTCTGTATAGCCTGGAACTTGTTGCTCATTCGACAAATGCCTTCTTTGCTTGTTACGTACCCGAATATTCTAAACTGTCTTTCAAAAATTCAGATTTTTCCAAGTTAACATGCATGTTGTAGTGATCGAGCCGTTTAAGTACTTCCTCGACATTATCTGTATCATTAGCTGGTGCTGTCAGCTTTATATCGTCCAAGAAGCCTTCTCAATTAATCGCTGCCATTTTGCCGGGGAACTGGTGATGCCAAGCATCATGCGTGTTGGTTGGTACAATCCCCTCTGCGTGTTGAGCGTAAGAAGGTGCCTATCGTCTGGATGTAGCTCTAGTTGCAGGTATGCTGTTGCCAAATCGAGTTTCGAAAAATTTACGCCACTTGCCATTTTGTTAAACAGCTCATCTACTGTTGGTAGTGGATGTTCATCGACCAATAAAACCGGGTTCAACGTAACTTTCCCACACATTCGGACCCCACCACCCTATTTTGGCTCCACAATTGTCGTAACCCATTCGCTGGTTTTAACCTTCTTAGGAAGTCTTTCTGCTACTTGTGCATCCAATTGTTTCTCCAGTGCTTCCATTAATGGAAAACGAACTCTTTGGTGTTTCACAAATTTCGGCTCTTTTAGATACAAACGAGCTTGCAAGTCTTTAATTTTTCCGGTAGTGCTCCGAGAACACATTCGAGTATTTACTAATAAAATTTTCAATTTTACTGCTTTTTTGATTTTTCTGTATCTGGTTAATATTTTGCACACTGAGGCCCAATTTCAGATGGCCTATTTAAGTAGAGATTGTTGATTAACTTCCACTATTAATTTTCAGATCATACATTCAATCTGCACTTAAATGGCCAATATTGGCTATTTAAATATGAGATATGCAACCCTGTGTTATTACCAAACTACCAAGATTGATTGGTAGGTTGTTTAATCAACCCCACCCAATCCCACCAAAAACAATCAGCTGTTCAGCAGAAAATGTAAACAAACAAGCAAATGCAGCAACAATTTCAAGGAACAAGCAGCAGTGCTATCAATTTTTTGGCATATTTAAACATAGTTGATCTGAAGCCCAACGAAAATTAAATGGCAAAATTAAACTTAAGTGCCATTTAAATAGTCTTGAAACTGGCCCTAAGTATATCATTATTTATTATTTTATTCCAGTCTAGTCTACTCTCGCGTAGCCATTTTCTCTGCCTAGAAGTGGCTTGCAGTCAGAACGCACTACATGCTATTTCAGCATTTTATCACATTTCTCAATTGAAACTCGCACCCAGCTATAGCCTATACATTTCACAGGTGCTCCACAATAGCTTAATAGCTCGGTTGTACTGGTATTCAATTGCATGTCGGTGAAATGCTTTCATAAATCTTTATCGCTTAAAATTGAGACCGGGCAACCAGTATCCACCTCAAACGTGATGTAAATACCTCGCACACAATTTTCATTCGTATGTTGTTAACCTCAGCTGCTTCTACGTTGAACAATTCCTCCACTGCTTGTTTTCAGCGATTTAGGGCCGTTTTCTAATACAAGCAGTAAAGTTGCCTTTACTAACAGGACAGATAAATTGTTCCTCACTTTAAAGTGTTTTCGTTTTCTTACCTTGCCGGTAAAAATAAATTTGTTATTCCGTATAGTGAAACTTCACTACATTTCCGAGAGTGAAACTTCACTACATTTCCGAGAGCGAAACTTCACTACATTCGTCATAAAATTTCAAAGGTTGGCAACGCAACATAAGCAAATATAGCGCAGGAGCAACTGTTAGCAAAAACCAAAACCTTGGTTGAAATATCTAATATATCTGACTCATGAACCAAAACCAAACCAAAATTTAAAGTTGGGTACAAATTTTAAAGGTTGCATCGGGTGAGCAACAGTTTATCGATTCGAGAAATTAATGCGCTGATGAGAAAACGAAAACTCGTATATCGAGACGATAAAGTGGCTGGTAAACTAAAGGTTAGATGAGAAAACGGCCCTTAGTCAACTCGTTTTCTTTCCTTTTTACCTCCCTTTTATTAGCTCGGGATGTAACTATGTAATATTGATGCGCCTAAAAGATGCAGCGATTTCTATTCTCAAGTTACACACCTGATGTCAGTACAATTGGAAATTATAATAGCGAGGTTTTAGTTTTTTAAACTATAATTTTATTTTTCTTCTTTTGTTTCAAAAATGACATACATACTCTTGAATTTGCAGTTGTCTGGCGGTGCTGCCACATCAGAAATATTTCTTTTTATTGTCTTGAGTTTTTTTCAACTCTATCTCCTTTTTTACTTGCATTATTTTGCTTTATCCCTTTGTTCACATGCTATTTCTCGTTTTCTTGTGGTTCTTCGCCTCCTTTTTCGGCAAGTTCGTAGGCCGTCGCCATACTGATGGACTCTTTTAGACTAAGTTGTTTTTGCTTGAATAAATTGCTTTGAGTATTTTTATTAAATAACCCAAACACGAGTTGGTTTCGCAATGCTTTCGGAAGTTGTGTGTTCCCAAATAGCAATTCGTTGTTAATCGGCGTAACGCTACTGCAAACTATGCACCGGTTTCATCGGGTTTTTGCTTCCTCATGCTGAATCAAAAATGTTCTAGAATTTCGTTCGGTTTAGGATCAAAATGTGCTTCCAACACCACACTCGTTTTCTTTCCTTTTTGGTTTGAAACACATTTTCTTCAAATGGCCCGTTTTGTTTCAGAATGACATACATACTCTTGAAAATTGCAGCTGCCTGGCGGTGCTGCCATGTCAGAAACATTTCTTTTTATTGTCTTGATATTTTTTCAACACTTTATGTCCTTTTTTACTTGCATTATTATACTTTATCCCTTTGTTCACATGCTATTTCTCGTTTTCTTGTAGTTCTTCGCCTGCTTTTTCGGCAAGTTCGTATGCCGTCGCCATACTGATGGATTCTTCTAGACTAAGTGTTTTTTGCTTCAAAAATTGCTTTGAGTATTTTTATTAAATAACCCAAACACGAATTGGTTTCGCAATGCTTTCGGAAGGTGTGTTCCGAAATTGCAATTCGTTGTTAATCGGCGCAACGGCTACTGCAAACTGTGCACAGGTTTCATCGGGGATTTGCTTCCTCGTGTTGAATCGAAAATCTTCTAGAACTTCGTTCGGTTTAGGATCAAAATGTGCTTCCAACACCACACTTTCAAAAATCGAACGAGCGGAGCGGATATGGGGGCATTGATAATTAAATAATTTAAGTTTAATTGTTTAACAAATGGCAACTCTATTCGAAAAAGTGAAGCCTTTTTTCTTTGCACATCTACGGCCGAAGCCCTTTAATTTGAAAATCTAAAGAACGGTGTAGATCTGATGACCTGGACAACAAATCCCTTCGCTTAATATATATATAGATATTTCAATATACTCACTACAATTAGGGATACAAACGATGCATCGATATTTTTGGAATATCGATAAAATCGGTTAAAAATTCGATGTTTGTAATCGATGTTTACAGTTTCCTAAAATCGCTAAATTGACGATACATCGATGCCAGTTTCAGCGATGTTTTAACATCGACTTTAGTGTGACTCAGACGTGAATTCAACTTACCCATTATTCTTCTAAAATTTTTTTACTGGCCAAGAATTTTAGTACTTATTTTTTTGGGGAAAATTCAGAAATTCCGAGTGTGCTCTTATTTTTCGATATTAAAAATGCTGACTTAATCATTAAAAAAGGACCAGGTTCCCGTTGAAATTTCAACGAAAATGGGCCTTGGAACTTTAGGCTCAGCGAACTTACGACGGCATGCTTTTTTATTATATTTATAAGAAGGGTAAACGAATAGTAGACAAATACAGGGAAATACATCCATGTGCAAGTAAATATATTTCTAATTGAATTACAGAGAGTTGGAATTGAAAAGGATTCAATTTTCCTTTTAATGTGACTACAACCTAAAAAATTTTCAAACATCGCTAACCATCGGATATATCGATGTTTTTCTGGCGCTGTGTTTTAGCATCATTCATTTCATGTGTTCATTTTTCCGATGCATCGAAACATCGATGTATCGATGTTACTCCCAAAAATTTGCAGCCCTAGCTACAATGGTTGAATTGCGACTGACTTTATTCTACATTATACCGGCTAAAAAAAATTGTTTTCTTCTTTTTATGATTTAGTAGAGAAATGAGTTGCTCTACATTTCCAAAGACATTTTTTCAAAGCCTCTCCCCAATATCTTGAATATCGGCTTAGCGAATCGTATTTGAATGTAACTTTTTTGATATAAATCTATTATCGTTTTAGAATTCAAAATGTGTATAATTGGAAGCTATTTTCGAAAAAGTCTCCAGGTTTGTAGGGGTAGTTTTTAGCCAGAAACTCAGATATGTTGATATTTTGATCATACCAAGCAATGTAAATTAATAATAAACAGAATCTGACTTAACTTTACTGCCGAGTAAAGTTATGAAAAAATATATTTTTTAGCGCTCTGTGATCTGTATTCGTTTTTGTTGTTTGTATGGGTACTTATAGTTCCTTCTGGAGGTATGTGTTCTATATGATAGTAGGCAGATAACTATGACGAAGATAATAGAATTGATGGTTATGCTAGCGCCGTATTTATACTTGATTTCTCTCAACTCTTCAGTGTTAGTAATCTATAATTCCTTCAGCATCTGTAAGGATAGGGCTTCCTTGAAGATATTGGTCGCATTAGAAGTTTGTGCTATTGCAGGTAACGGTTTTGCAGCTGATAGCTGATTGCTTCTAAATATTTGATTTTTCACCATGATTGTTGAGTTGCTGTGGTGAATTAAGAAGGTTCCTTGCAGTGACATGAATTGGTTATCTATTGTTACTTCTTCGCTGTGATCATTTAGTAGAAGAATGTTAGATGTGATTTCTTCGATTGTCGGTAAATGTTGGTTACTGGTGGTGGTGCATGTTGAAGGTAAGCTTTTCATTAAATTAGGAATACAACTAGAACTAGTAATATTAACAAAGTTCGATGTTTTACAAATTGATATTTCATCTAAGGTATTACAAATTGATATTTCATCTAAGGTATATTTCATTTTCACACAACATTATATTTTCAAATTCTAATTTAATGCTAACATTTTTCATTTTTACGGGTTTTAACAACAATGTTTTACAACTGCTTTTCTCTGTTAATGGTAGCAACAACAACAACAAAGTTGATTGGATTGCAGCGATTTTTACTGTACTGAATTCTTAGCCTTCTATTAAATTTACAAAAGGCATTTTTTGTTCCTCGAAAAGGTTTTTTGTAATGTTAATTTCGAAATTTGATAAAATTAAGGAGTTGACAATGCCTGCTTTGGCCCACTGTATCGAGTAATCTATCTGAACCAAATCTTTTTTAATTATTTTGGGTTTCGTTCTACTTTGCGTTTGATCTCTCTTTTTGCTATTTCGCTTGACTGAACTGTGTTTAAAAGGGTATTCGTTATTTTCGAGATTTATTATTATTTATTACTTGTTTGTCGTTATTGCTTAGTAAGTTATTTGTCTGGTCGGATATCAGTTGGAAATCGTCGTGGTCTAGAGAGCCAGCTAGCCAATTCCAAGTAGTTCCAAGCATGTTCAAGGATCATTTTCGCCTAGGTTTGAGTCCGTTAAGTATGTTCTTTAGTAGATCGGTGTCGTGTTTGAGGAGAAGGTAACTGCTGTCCTTGGGTGTTACGTAGTTTTTTATTGTAGATTCTATTTCCAAGGTAGCATCTTCGTATTGGTTGAGGTTAATTGCATGTATGAGTTGGAATGCACCTGTCTGTAGTAGTGCAATGCCTTTATCGATTGCGATTATTTGGGAATTGCTGTAATCCAATATCTGCAGTGGTATATCGTCATTAGTTTTAATCGCAAAAATATGTATCTTATACAAGTTGTCATGTTGTCTCCTGTGAATGAAAATAATTATTTTCAATTAGGTATTGATTATTTTTCTAAATACTGAGCTAATATATTTCTTACTAATTTCTTATTAATCCTTTATGCACTATTCTTCCTGAATTTGTGGTATCTGTACAGTTTCTGTTTTCCGCTACAGTTTCTTCTCTATAGCGGCATGTAAGTTTATTTCCAATTGTTTTATTTGTTCAACCAAAAATTTCATCGTCCACATTATAATTTTTATAAGGCTTCCTTTTTTTGTTGTGATAATTAAGGTCAGCGTCCTGTTTATATTGGAGCCTCTGAATTTTCTTTTGCTTTTCGGCTAAGGCTTGAAGAGGATCAGACGTCACACGTCGTCCAAAAAATAGGTATACTGGTTTTTGGTTTGTGGTAGAGTGAATGGAATAGTTATACTTCCATCTGGATTTGTCGAGGAGGTCTGCAAAAGATGAATGGACTTTTCTGCCTTAAAACAACGCATTATTTCTGCCAATGTGTTGTGGAATCGTTCGGGTATCCCGAAGCACATCAATAGTCTTCTAAGAGGTTCTTTAATATGCTGTGTGGCTCTTGATCTGACTAATGTCGCTTGGGCATATTTAGAAAACTTATCGATTGCAGTCAGTATTACTCAGTCATTTGTGTAGTAAATGTCTAAATGTACGATATGTCAAGGATATTTCGGGATTGGAGTCGGTTGTATAATGGGTTTTGGGGGTGCCTGTCATATTTCTGCATTTTAACTTTCCAGCCGCTAACAATAAGCCCCACTGTACGGTAACTTAGTTGAGGGGAAACTTAACGAAAGTTACTGTGCGGTGGGCTACATCCTTTTTCGTTTGTTAGCACTTTTTCCCTTCTTAGAAGACAGCAAGGAGATTACGTCAGCTATCACACCACGTTCGGTAAGCCAACTCTTGTGTGTCAAACTATTCAAACTCATCGATAATTACAAATAAAACGACCTTTAATTTCATTGCACTAAAACCACT
Organism: Rhagoletis zephyria; assembly: GCF_001687245.7. Classification (NCBI taxonomy): domain Eukaryota; kingdom Metazoa; phylum Arthropoda; class Insecta; order Diptera; family Tephritidae; genus Rhagoletis; species Rhagoletis zephyria. Next base: position 61,358 of record NW_016157997.1, read on the forward strand.
ATGTCTTTTATTTATTCTTATTTTTCGTTACATTAACTTTACGCTGGTGCGCTCCTTCTTTGTGCGACGCCACCTGCGTAAATATTGGTCTTCGAGCCTAAAAAGTAACCACATTATACAGTCCACATAGCATCCCATCTGAGTTTTTCAACTGCCTCAACCGATCGCCACATTTTTCCACATTGGTCACAACAGCATCACGTTCGTCTACATCTACGACAACCTGAGTTTTTCGCACCACAACCAACGTGCCACAAGAGCTACATCAAGCGTTTTTCTTCGGTTTGCTACACAAGCAGCGATTTTTTTGGTTCATCGCTTAACCGGCTGTTCAACAAATCAACGTTTTGTTTTGCATCACATTAACCACAAGCAGCACGTTTGCATCACGTTTACATCACAGCACCACTACTTACAGCGACAAATTTTTTTACAAACCAGCATATCGCACTACACGGCATATAACAACACATTAAGGTACGTGGTTGAATTTCATTGCACTTGTGTGTGTACGAATCTTCAAAAAACAAAAACTGTGAGATATACATATATATATCGAAAAAAATACGCGTGATTATTTTGTAAAACTAAAAAGGGGAGAAGACTCAGTGCTTAATATTTTTCCGAAAACAAAAAAAAAATAGAAAATTTTCACGTTTATTGGTGTATCGGCTATCATTAACGAATTGCGCGAACGTCCATTTTGGATCTTGACACGGTGTTGTTTGTGTAAAATACCAGTTGCATTTACCGAAGTACAAGATTGCTAAAATTTATTCTTTTCTTGCAAAGCACAGAATTTAGTTTTTTCTCATTTTTACTGGCTTTCACTTTTTATTTAATTTTATTAACCGTGTAACTTCAAGTATTTTCTTTTAACATTGCATTGTCTATTATAAGTGGCGCGCTTGTACATATTCCTGATCGATCCACTGGGTTGTTTACTCCATTTATTTGTTTGCTGCACAAAATCACAGCCGCGCTTGAACAAACACAATTTTTTCATCAGAAATTTTAAATAAATTGCATATTGTGAAGTTAAATTATTTACGCACGTATTTCACATTTTTGATAAGTTGGGTGGCAAGTGACTTGCACATTTCTTTTGCATATACGCATATATATGTAATTACGTACTCGACAGTTTCACTTGGCTGGAAAATAAATAAGTCATTACTTAAATATACAAATTATCTTTTGTTGTTCTTATAAGAACTAGGCTTATTTCGGGCTAAGCGGTTAGTGGCAATATTTTCCTACAAATCGGCGATTTCTATGACTACCGAAAAGTTTCTTTTCTTGCGTCCAATTGAGTGGTCTTTGGTTGTCAAAAATGGATACCTTTATTCGTCAGGCAGATTCAGTAGCAGAATTTGAATTTGACTACAACTCTATGCAGCCATCAGAGCACATAAAACACTCCTTAGCTTTCCAAAACGAGGAATTAAAGGCTCTGTGGGAAAAGGTAAAGGGGTCTTATGATGAACTTTGCGCATTAAAAGAGCTCGAAACCACAGACCTGACATCGATTAAAAAGAAGTATAAAAGCACCTACTTCAGTTTTTTGCGGCACCAAGCAGCAATGGCTGATCTTTGAGAGAAACTCGCAAAGACTGAAAATGAAAGTGAATACAAGTCAGGTCGCGAGCTTAATATTCATCTCCCTCCTTGTGACAAAGACGTTTTTAAAGGAGATTATCTTTCATGGCCATTGTTTAGGGATATGTTTACGGCCATATATATTCTAAATAAGGGCCTTACCCCAGGTGAGAAGCTGTATCACCTCCGGCAAAAAACTCAGGAGGAGGCCAAGGAAATACTGCAGAGAAAAATCTATGTGATAGGTACGAAAATAAACGTATCCTCAATTAAAGGTATTATTTAAATTAAAGTCAGTTGCTAGTGAATGCGGTGGCTCCATCAAGAAGCTGCAACGCGACATAAATAATTGCATCTCGTCGCTTCAGTGTCATCAGATTGATGTTTCAAATTGGGATGCAATATTCACATATTTGTGTTCGACAAACCTGCCAGAAACGACATTGGCACTATGGGAGCAAACCATAGAAAATAAAATCGGTTTCAAACACTGGAAACCATCACAGGTCTTAGGGGAGATATAACCTCGAAACCTAAATCACCAAGCTCTCGGACTTCTGCAGAGACGCCTGCAGAAAAGCTTGGCGCCTTTCAAGCCAGTGTAGCAAATTCTTGCGTCTAAAGTCGGCGGAGCGAGTAGATTACGCGAAGAGCATTCGCAGTTGCTTGAATTGTCTATTTGCTGGGCACACAGTCTCAAGATATACCAGCTCATTTAACTGCAGCACTTGTCATTCGAGACATCACAAGTTGCTCCATANTGTAGATTACGCGAAGAGCATTCGCAGTTGCTTGAATTGTCTATTTGCTGGGCACACAGTCTCAAGATATACCAGCTCATTTAACTGCAGCACTCGTCATTCAAGACATCACAAGTTGCTCCATATGCCAATTCAGCCAAAAGCAACCACTGATCCATCGGATGACGTAGAATCTACTCCAAACCAGGCTCAATCAAGACGCGAATCTGGAAAAGGAAACATCAAATCGGTTACAAATGTAAATTCTTACTACGAAAATATACGTAAAGGAGTTCTATTGGGAACAGCACGGGTTAACATACACTTCAATGGTGTACATTTTTCGGCTAGAGCGCTTATAGATTCTGGTTCTGAATCAACCTGCCATCAAAATGCTTGCGTGCCCAAGTTTCGGGTATCAATAATTCACTATCTGCGCAGGTAAACGAAGCGTCGCCATTCAATTGCGGTCGCCCACAGACCCTTTAATAAGCATAGATGCTGTTGTACTGGTTTTACCAAAACTAACAGGGGATCTACCGACTTGCCAAGTAAGCGCAATAACTCGGCAAGCATTTCCTGACTTGGTTCTGGCGGATAAAAGGTTCTTCATTAATGAATCAGTTGATCTCATTCTCGGAGGAGACATATATCCTCAGATCATTTTAGGCGGCATAAAAAATAAAGTATAAAATACGCTTCTCGCCCAAGAAACCGTGTTGGGATGGATTTTAGCTGGCTGTGCGGAACCTCGAGGCCATCCAAAAATATCATGTCCATTTACAATGAAGTTAATCTGGACAAGCAGTTGACCGCCTTTTGGGAATTAGTAGACATCCCAAAAAAAAGAAATCTCAATGAAGATGATATGTATTGCGAAGAGCTCTTCAAGGCAACAACTACTAGAAACGTTGACGGAAAATACGTTGTCTCTCTACCCTTCAAAAAGGAGTTTCCAAAAGCTTTGTGCCTAGGGCCTTCGCTGAAGAGCGCGTGTTCGCAGTTCTACCGGAGCGAGGCACGACTAGCGAAAAAACCTGTACTTTAAACAGAATATAACCACGTATTAACGGAATACGAAATGTTAGGACATATGTCGAAAGTAAACAACGTGTCGGTAAACGCAAGAGATTGTTATTTTTTACCGCATCACGCTGTCTTGAAGGAAGAAAGTACCACAACTAAGGTCTGAGTGGTGTTCAACGCCTCATGCCCTACCGCTAACGGCGTGAGTTTAAACGATGTTCTACTCCCAGGTCCAATACTTCAGGCCGATCCAACCATACTCGTCCTCCGCTGGAGATTGTACAAGTACGTCTTCAACAGTGAAATTGAAAACATGTATCGGCAAATTCGGGTAAAGGATAGCCAAACNTACTCGTCCTCCGCTGGAGATTGTACAAGTACGTCTTCAATAGTGAAATTGAAAACATGTATCGGCAAATTCGGGTAAAGGATAGCCAAACAAAATACCAACGAATAGATTTCCGCAACAGCCCAAAGAAGCCTCTCAGTTTTTACGAACTGACAACCGTAACCATCGGAATTAACTGTGCCATAAGGACATTACATCAAATCTCGGACGATGTGATGAGCTCTTATCCACTAGCATCTAACATTTTGAGGAAATGTATGTAGGTCGACGACGTACTGGCCGGTGGACATAGCATCGACTCTGCGATAAGAGCTCGAGACGAAATCTCCCAAGCGCTAAGCTCAGCGGGCTTTCCATTACGGAAATGGACTGCAAACTGCAGTGAAATCCTACTAGGAATACCAAAGCAAGGTCTTCTGAAAGAAGACTTTCTAAAGTTTGAAGATACCAGCACTGTAAAAGCTCTAGAAATCAGGTGGAATGTACACACAGACTATTTCTACTTTACTGCGAAACCTATAGAGAATCGCGACGCTATAACAAAATCAGCAATACTGTCAGCTATCGACAAACTGTTTGACCCCTTTTTTGGCTCGCGCCAGCTATAATCGTCGCCAAAATTATCATGCAGAGCATTTGGCTTGAAGGAACAGATTGGGACGAGACCGTGTCCCCACCAATTTTAGACCGCTGGCAAACCTTTATGAGGGATTATACAGAAATTAATAATATTCGCATACCCAGGTGGGTTCACTTTTCTCCGACAGACGACGTGGAAATCCACGGTTTCAGCGATGCATCGGGAAAAGCGTTTGCGGCAATGGTTTTCCTAAGGATAAAGACAAAGGAGAAAATCAGTATCAATTTACTCATGGCAAAAACAAGAGTGGCCCCCGTAAAGACAATTTCTTTGCCCAGATTTGAGCTCTGCGGTGCAGTACTACTAGCAGAAACCGTTGAAACAGTCATTGAAAACCTTAATCTTGTTCAGGTGAAAGTGAATCTTTGGACGGATTCAACGATAGTTTTAGCTTGGATGCGTATTCCTGGTCAACATTTGTTGCCCACAGGATAACAAAGCTTGTAGACAAGGTAGGAAACAAAAATTGGCGCCACGTGGATTCGGCCTCAAACCCAGCGGATCTAGCCAGCAGAGGACTCTCGGCTAGTAATCTAGTCAACAACTCCTTGTGGTGGCAGGGACCTTCTTGGTTACAAGAAGACTATTCGAGATGGCCAGCACAAGAATCGGACTATGACACAACCATTGACGGAAAAAGGGTGCATGTTCATGCAACAACAGAAGTAAACGACTTTAATGACATTCTCGATCGATTTTCTGATTTGACACGGGCTTTGAGAGTTATATCTTATATTATGAGATTTTATCAAAGAATCAATCTCGTTCAATTTCGTCCAACGAAATTAAAACAACGACCCAACGCTTAATAACAATTTGTCAAAAACAATATTACAGCGAAGAATATATACGGTTAAAATCTGGAAAATCCATCTACGGTAAAAGTGAAATCCTGCCTCTTAACCCGTTCATCGACAAATATGAGATTCTGAGGGCTGGTGGTCGTCTGAGCGCATCTTGGGATCTGTCCTACAATGAACGTCATCATACTATTCTTCCATATGGTTGTAGGTTGTCCCGTCTCTTTGTCCAGTTTATCCATGAAATTTCCGTGCACGGAGAAAACCAGCTGATGTTGCAACTCATCCGATCGCAGTATTGGATTCCCAGGGTGAAAAACTTGATACGGTCCGTCATACATAACTGCAAGGTTTGCACGATCCACAAGAAACGGTCGCAAACTGAACTTATGGGAAACCTTCCCAAAGAACGCACAACTTTTTCCCGAGCATTCACAAACACGGAGGGGATTTCGCCGGCCCGTTCGACATCAAGTACTACCGAGGGCCGAGGATGTCGCATGCCAAAAGGCTACGTTTGTCTTTTCGTCAGCTTCTCGACGAAAGCCATTCACCTTGAAGCTACCAGCGACCTTAGCACCGCGTCCTTTCTAGCCGCTTTCGCAAGATTTGTTGCTAGACGAGGATGTCCAAAAAATGTTGACTCTGACAATGGTACTAACTTTGTCGGAGCCTCACGATCTTTACGAGCGGAATTTAAAGCATTTTTAGCTGAGCCACGCAATAGCACCCTCAGTAAATATAGCCATCAAACCTGAGAGTGACATTTCATACCCGCTGCAGCCCCTCACATGGGCGGTTTGTGAGAAGCTGGAGTGAAAAGTTTCAAAACCCACTTTAAAAAGGTTGCGACCGACCACAAATATACTTTTGAAGAGTTCAGCACACTCTTATGCCGTATTGAGTCTTGTCTCAACCGCTTACCCCTAAATGAAAGTCCAGCCTCAATCGTAAATCGATGGAAGAAACTGAAGACCCTACACCAGACATTCTGTAGGAGATGGAAAATGGAATACCTCACCGAAATGCAGAAACCCATCAAGTGGAGACATCCACAAACCAACTTAAAGCTAGGAGACCTTATCGTCGTTAAAGAGGAAAACCTGCCACCGAACGAATGGAGATTGGGAAGAATAGTCAAGCTACACCCAGGTTCCGACAACCGAGTAAGAGTAGTCGACATCGAAACAGCTAAGGGAGAAATCAGAAGGTCAAGTGCAAAATTGGTCCTACTTCCGCCCAACAATGAGAACAGCACAACCTCGCAGTAAACTTCTTACCTACTCTTCATTCCACTTCACAAAAAAGCCCATCTATTCCACTTCTCTTCACCCTGCATCATCCTAAATCTCAAATCGCAAATAATGCAGCTACAGAGTTTCTAAATACAAATAATTTTGAAAGCGCATGGTTAAACATGCGTACCTATAGGAAGTTCTTTCGTTATAGCATAAGCATCATAACAATCGGCGAGTATATCAGTGAGATATATTAAAACAAAAAAAAAGGTGCTGGTTCTTACCAAGGAGCCCTGGATCGATCTGGTAACACGGAACCGACCATCTGAGATCTTTNTAGGAAGTTCTTTCGTTATAGCATAAGCATCATAACAATCGGCGAGTATATCAGTGAGATATATTAAAACAAAAAAAAAGGTGCTGGTTCTTACCCAGGAGCCCTGGATCGATCTGGTAACACGGAACCGACCATCTGAGATCTTTTATACGTTAAAATTTATAGAAATGGCGAAATTCCAAATTCACTGATTAGAACTGCAATGTTTAATAAGAGAGGAAATATGTACCTCCATAATATATGTATTTATATATAAGTAGTATATGTATAGGTGGAGTATTTTCATGGTTTCCTAGTAGTTATGCTTGTGTATATAAACCAAATTCCGATAGCGGGTCGCAAGTTTTCTACTAGTTTTGCGGTCACGATTATTGTCGTTTGAGATTGAAAACGAGAATGTGGGCGTGAGTTTGAGTTGTGAATTTTTAAATTATTACTTGTTGATACCCACGCAAGAACCACATTAACAAAAAAACCGATTTAATTTAACAAATATTTCTTTCAAGTATTTATACCTCTGTCCTTATAGCGCAGTCGATGAAGCCGTATTCAAAAGTAAACAACATCTGCTATTTTTATACGACATTCCTTTAATAATTAATTAACTCGGTTCACCAAATGGAATTCGAATTTATTATCACAATAGTTCAAATTTAAAACGGGCTGCATAAGCTTCCCTTCAAGTCAAATGAATTATCCGTTTATACTTGTTTTCTAACTGATGTGAGAAAAAAGCATCTGAAAACAAATTCAAGTCAATACACCTTTTAAGTTCAACGAGCTTTGAAATTTAGTTTATGCATCCGTTTTGAATTACATCGTACTGGGTCAAAGCGCTTTATGTGTCGGTATAAACAAGGTATGTATATATATTTGTTTATTTGTTTAATTATCTACCGGACACTGTCCTCACAGATAAGCAGGAAAAAAATAACACGTTATAAAAAATAGTCATAATATTTATACATACAGGATAACAACAACATATGTTTAAATTATTTCAAAATAAAATAATCATTGATATTAATTTTAAAACGTTCTCTACATGAGTAAAAGTCGACGTAATTACAAATAGAGTTACATACACAAATGGATTAGTGAATGGCTCTTTGCTAGCAAGTTTCGTTTTTCGCGTTGGTACGTAAAAAATTTATTTTTCTCTTAGAAGCCTCTCCGGCGCATAAAAAGGTATAATCGAAGGTAGTTCTGGGGAATCGATTTTGTTATCGCATATATCCTTGATGAAAAGGATACTACAAATTTTTCTCCTGTTAGCAAGGTATTGTAAATTCAGTATTCTGCATCTGAGTTCGTAAGATGGCATAGATTCATAAGAAAACATGCGTCGAAGGGCAAATTTAGTAAAACGCCTCTGAACTCTTTCTATGCGGTCAGAGTGAGTGACAAAATCTGAGTCCCAAATAATGCACGCGTATTCCCAGATAGATCTCACCAAGCATGTGTAAAGACTTTAAAGTGTGAGAGGATCTAAAAAGTCCTTTGAGTTACGTTTGAGAAAACCCAATTTAGAGTTTGCCGCACAGACTATATGTTCTCTGTGAAAATCGATGTTTAGTTTCGAGTCTAAGGGCCAATTTCACAATGCGTAGTTAACTCAGAATCGGGAGTTAACTACAGAATTTTGCACTGAAAATCTCTAGTTAACTGTCGAGTCTGAGTTAACTACGCACTGTGAAATTGGCCCTAAGTACACACCTAAATCCTTGACAGTGGTTACACGATTAAAGGGCTCGCCGTCGTTAAATGTGTAATTATACTTTATACAGGCATTTTTACGAGAAAATGTAATAATGTTGCATTTTGAGAAGTTTAAAGAAAGACCGTTGCAATTACACCAGCTTATCAGCACTGATATGTCTAACTGTAGTATAACACAGTCTTCTAGGTCTTTTACTCGATAGTATAGTTTTAAATCGTCGGCGTACATCAAACAGTTGGAACATTTCAAAGTTTGGATGATGTCATTTATAAATATTGAAAAAAGCAAGGGGCCTATATGACTACCCCGCGGAACCCCCGATGTGACAGTTATAGATTTAGACAGGTTGTTGCCAATTTTAACCACCAATTTTCTGTCTTCTAAGTAGGGCTCAAGCCATTTTAAAGCGTTGGAGTGAACTCCAAGCTTCTCGAGTTTAATAAGAAACAAAATATGGTTTAGGGCTGTCAAAAGCTTTTACAAAGTCCGTGTACAGAGTGTCCACTTGTTCACCCTTTTCCATCGCATTGACCACGAAATTTAGGAATATGGCAAGATTTGTATTGGTGGATCTGCCTGGGTAAAAACCGTGCTGCTGCGTAACAATATAACTCTTAAATGCTCCAAAGAGCTGGTTGTTTACAATTTTATCCAACAGCTTTGGAATGGTAGACAGTTTTACAATGGGGCGCTAGTTTTCAGCTAAATTTCGTAGGCCCGACTTATAAATTGGGGAGATAAATGACGTCTTCCACTCGCCAAGGAAGTCACCGCTTTCAAGGGGCTTACTGAAAATTTTGATAAGGGGCAGATAAAGAGAGATTGCACAACTTCTTAGAAACAAGGGCGGCAAAAGGTCATATCCTGCTCCTTTTGAAACATCTATGTAAGTCTAAAAGCGCTTCCAGAACTTGTTCTTCAGTGATAGCAAACTGTTCGATATTTGTACATTCCAGTAAAGTAGAGGTGTCAAACGACCCATAGAATCGAGCGAAAAGTTCACATGATTCTTGTGTTGTGGAAGCGATAGAGTCTCCAAAGGCCATGGATTTCGGGATGCCATTAACTTTACGTTTTGAGTTCAAAAACAACCAAAATAATTTAGGGTTAACTTTAATATTAGTCTCTAGTGAATTAATATATTTGTCGTGTACAAATTTTGATAAGCATTCAAATTCTTTTCTACGCTGGACAAACATTTTTTTTGTCATCGATGGAACCAGTTTCTCTAAATTTTTTTGTGCATTATTCCGCTGATTTTTCAGTCTTAGTATATCTTTCGTGTACCACGGAAAGGGCCGCAAAGTTTGCTTTAGCATAATTAAAGATATATTTGGGTTCGCTATGATCATTTTCGTACATATAGAATGAAAATTGGATTGCAATTGCTTTATTATGAACCGATTCACAGGTTAGAAGTATATCATATCTATAAATATTAAAGGCAATGTCATTATTTATAAATGCTAAATCTAGTATTCTGCTTAGGTCGCTTACAATGTCGTTAATTTGAATTAAGTCAAAAGAATATAATGTATCACAAAGCAAGTCTTCAATATCCCTTTTAGAGGTAAAATGAGTTAAAATGCCATCTTCAGAATTTTTTCCCCATTGAATAGAACCCCAATTAAAATCACCTATAATGCATGGCGTTTGATATTGTTGCAAAGAGTCCATAATAAGGCTAATATTATCAATATGTGACTTATATATGTCGTAACCATTATTAGGTGGGATGTAACTTACAATAAAAAAGATTTCATTAAAACTATCGCGATGCGTTTCATCCATATTAACAGCGACACAGATTTGCTCGATGTTATCGCCAGTATGAAAAAGTTCTACCTCATGACTAGGAAGGGAAGATGACACTGCAACCAATATGCCGCCACCTCTAGTTACTCCAGCCTGTAGTATTCGGTCTTTACGATAAACTTCATAGTAATCGTCCAAAAGCTCTGGGGATAGAAAATCTGTAGTTAGTCAGGTCTCAACAAGTATGATAATGTCGAATTCGTGTGTTGCAGCTGATTCGTACAGAGCATTTGTTTTCGTACGCAAACCGCCAACATTATGAAAATAGACAGAGAGCTTAGAATTTCTGACAAATGTATCCATCAGCGGTTTGCTTCCATCGGGGGCCTTTTTTGAAAAAAATCAAATGGGCGAATCTTGACTTCTTCTGGTCATAACTCCGAGTCTAATAGCTTATTGATGTAAGACGGTGGAATTCCGATTTTGAAATTAACCCGTAGATTCGCTTGGAGCATCTTTTTTTATTACCTTACAGCAGGATATAAGATTAGCATCGATATTTGCATGCCTAGCAAAATAAGCGGAAATGTCTTTAGTTTCAACGGAGGGTTTGAACGAGCTTAAGTGAAACCATTTGAGACGAACAGCAACATAAAGTTCGCAGTTAGCGTTGGAACCAACAACGGTGTGACGCGTTTTGTCATTTCCGTTTGACTTAGCATTTTTCTGACTGTTTGAACGATTTGAGCTTTTGTTGTTGTAGCCGGCCTTTTTGGCACGTAAGCGGGTAGGATCATCCTTACTGGCCGCAGTGTCAACAGCAGCAGCCGCAGTGTCAACAGCAGCAGCCGCAGCATCTACATATGATTGTAGAAAGCGATTGACTCCGGTTTCTGGGGGCGCAGAAGCATTCTCAATTACACCAGTGCCTTCGTTTAATACAAGAACAGCTTCATCGTCGACAGAAATTTTTGCAGGAGAGATATTTAACGGCGGAGCTTGCGTTGTTAGTGGACGTGATACGTTATTAGAGTTGCTGTTGTTTGCGACTTGAACATTCTTCGAACAAACAACATCACCAGAAGCATAATTTGCCCGTGAAGCATTGTAGGAAGGCGAGACAGCAGAAGCGACAGTTAAGTCATGCAAATTAGGAGAACGATGATTAAAGTTGTTATTGCATGCACTTAGGCAGACACTAGAGTTCGTTGAATTTGCGAAAATGCGATTGGCGGCATTAACATCTGTGTTTATACCCTTGGTGTTGTTGTTGGCAGGGTTATATATTGATTTATTAGTATTATCAACTTGGGTATATATATATATTGCTGGTAAACGTCAGATATTGTTTAATAGCTCGTTGAGGTATTTCCAAAAAAATTTGATAGTCAAAGTTATACCTTTAAAAATGAAAGCTGCAGATCGACCACAAAAGGAAAGGAATTGTCCTTCTTTATTTTGTTATTCAAATAAATAAACTCTTTATGGGATCACACATAGTTATGTACATTGGGTACAAACAAATGTTTGGAAGTACCCGGCAAACCAAAGTTCCCGAAATCTTAACAAAAATCTTTAATCATTTCTGTAGCGATTTTTTTTACGAAACTTCAAGGAGGGTTATGTGAACTCGTGAAGAGGTTTCTGTACGAAAAGTAAAGAGGATTCTGACGAAATTCTGCAAGAAATTCTTCACATAGCAGCATTATTTTCATTGCTTTACATAGGTGCGTATTCGCATGCTTCAGCTAAAATGAGCCAGCGGCAATTTTTACACAAGAATTACTAGGATTTTTTATCATGCCATTTTTGGTATAACAGCGACATTGTATATGACCATATGTATGTAAATTACTTATACCCAAATTCATAAAAAATAAAGAACACTTTAACTTATTTTTCACGAGCAAGGCCATTAGTAAATAACGAAATAAGAAAATTTAGATTTTTTAATTGCTCACATTTATACGGCTTGGGATCGATATGTGCCCGCTGATGATGGTGTTGTGTACTCTATTCTTTATGAGTTTTGATGTGGTTAATAAGTGGATTTTGCCGGCGCGAAGCTTTAGCGCAGATATTGCATGTAAACGGATAATCCAAACCGTGAAGCGTTCATAGCTGCGAATCTGAAAATGCATTTATTGAGTTGTTTCCACATAATTTAAACACATCGATCTTAAGGCAGAATTCGACTCACTCGTATTGCAAACTATGTTTAAGATTAAAAATTAGATTACATATTAACTTACTGCTATTATACTCAAAATACTATAAAATATATGACCAAGCCCATAATAAACAGCGTAACACCCATACCGGCCAAAATTACATATTTATCCTCCACAAAGCGTCGTTCTATTAACTTCATAGTGATTAGAAAGGCCTATGTGCTGCCGATAGCGTGAATTCGACGTTGGGCGCCCTTGAGAGTTTCTCGTTGGTTAACTAAACTGGACAGTATATTGCCTCAAGATGCAATCATATCAGTTGCGTGTGATGGTGCAAAAAATAGTCTATGTCAAGACCCGTTTCTGTTGCACCTGAATTGCTTGAAAAACGATGGCTTAATAGTTGTTCACGCTCAGAAAGCTGAATCAGACGATGTTGTCGCTTGTCCCTATAAATTTGCAGCGAACTCTGTCACATTTGAACTGGTCAATGCGCATTTTCGCACTTGGACTTTGAGAAGCGGGCCCTTAATACAGCAGAACATCTAAGCTAGGGATGCCCAAATCAGCACATATGTGTCGCGGGCGACTGCGCGTGCAAAGCTTTGCACAGCGGTGCTGGGCAAGCGCGGAAGAAAAAAGTTATCGGAAGGGGAAAACGAAGTCAACAGAATAGTGAGATTGTATGTGTGACAGTGATGGAAAATGAGTGTGCATTGTGCCATTTTCGGCCCTTTCGGAAGCAGCCGGCACCTTCAGCACAATCGATTGATTTTCGGCACTATTTTTGCGTAACTCAATGCAACTAATAAATATTTCTTTCGGATCCGCAATTAAAAATATTGTTTTTACATTTAATCGTATGTGCTTAAACTAATAAATGATAAAAACATAGAAACGCAAGCAGAAGAATCTCCCTTCCACATTCTGCATATGCGCTTAACATTTTTGTTTAAACAAATTTGTCGAAATTTCATCTCTAAAGCAATTAAATATCATTTAATATATCTTAATTTAAATAATCATTTTTAGTGGTGGGCGAGTCCGAGATGTTTAAATGATCGAGATAGTACATTCAATTCGCGTAAATTTTTGAGAACTTTTTTCGTTGAAGGTGTTGCACTTTTTTCCATACTGAAATTTGTGTACATCATTTATTATTGTCTAAGAAAAACTATAAAATAAAGCTTAATTTAAAATATTGGAATAAAAAGCAACAACGCTACACGCGCATTCATCCATATAACATAAAATGCGAACGTTCGTTATATGGAAGAAAGTGCGCAACACCGCAAACAGAAAAATTCAAAAAATCAATGGTATTTTCTAGACACTTCAAACTTGCACCTTATTATACTAGAATGAATGGGCTACAAAAATGTTAACCCAAAACATGTCTACAAATTCTGAACAAAAACTGTGAAAATTTGATGAAACTTTGTTGATTTTTTTCATTCTTTCAAGTTCCGATTTATTTGCAAGGTTTTTGTTTGATAATGAGCTACAATTTTATAAAAAGAATAATTCAAATTATTTAAAAAAATAAAATAAATACCGGGTGACCGTGTAATTTGGCAAAGATGAAGACAATGATGATAAAACATTAATACACTATATAGGTTAGTTCATATTAAATTACATAAAATGAGATCAGTACCGATAAAATGGAAATCCTCAATGGAAATTTTTAATTTCAACGCATGGAATTTACATACATTTTTTTACTTTCAACCACCGAATGGCTCAATTACTTCTATTTCTGCAGGGTCGCCATTAGGTAAATTGAATTTCCAAAGATTTTTTCAAAATAAATAGCGATAAGGGATATTTCACCCGCCGGCGATAAGAAATCACAATCACCATAACGCACATCACTAATATTACTGTTTACAACCACGTTTACATTCAAAATTACAATTCATAATTTCGTTTTGAAGCAAATATGAAATATAGGTATATCCATTTACTTAAATGTAAACGGATTAAGCATCAAAGTGCTAGAAGATATTTGAGCTTTTGGTACAAAAAGTATTTTTGATGTTGAAATTGTACTTAAAGTCGGCAAATTGTACTTTTGTGCATTTTAAAATTAATTGTACTGAAAAAAGTACAATTGTACTTAAAATATCAACACTGATTCACTGGCGCTGTACTTGCTGTAGCGATGCCAGATTTGAGCGTACCCACTTTTTTACCGATAATAACTCATGCGAGGGATTTGGGTATTGGGCATTTTACAAGCCTATAAGGAAGTATACATATCTGTGTTCGTATAGAATAGTATCTTATGTCGGAAGACTGGCTTTAGTATAATGAACCATTCGCAGCATACGATTGCGAAAGACTCACTGGCGCCGAGTCGTTGAAGAACTCTTGGAAAATAAACGTAAAGGAGGCAGTTGCGATGCTAGAAAGTCAATATTAGTATAAAGTCTCATAAAAAAATTCCTTGTGGTTTAAAGAATATAGGAAATGGTACATTTTACTAAAGCCAGCCTCCCGAAATAAGCTACTATTTCATACGAACACAAATATATTCGTCTACCAATAATGTTGATTATTTTAATTAAGTCCTAAGATAAGTTTGTGAATCTTGTCAGTGTTCAATGTAAGAACCAAAAATCAATACCCTCGCCAATTAGAACTTTTGCTTTAAAAGAAAAATATACATAGCGCATTTACTCAATACTTAGTCACTGTTTGAGCATTGATGTGCTCAGCTCACTGTTGCCAAGGTCGTGCATTTTGCACTAAATTTAGTGCTTTTGGGAAACCAAAAAGCCAAAATAATTAGAATTCAATGCTTGGTGCGGTATTTAGTGATGCTTTTTTAATGTAAGCACACTAAATTCATAGGTACATATGTACGTATGTATACACTATACACTAATATTCTACATTAAGATGGAATTCATTTACTGAATAAAATGTGAGGAATAGGTAAATTAAATATGTTTTGCGTTGTTATAAATGTATTGAAATTAATTTATTAATAAAAACGTGAGGAAATGGATATGTATATACCCTTTTTACTGAATCAAAAAAATTATTAAACATGATAATAAAAACTTGGCGCTTTTGTTTTGGAAAAATTGGCTTTTTCTGGTGGCCTTATGCCACACTGGCTCAGTTGTCGCAAAAGTACACATACATACAGGCATTTTTACTGAAAATAAGTGTGTAGTGGTTAATATTTATACGATGCCATCTCCGTACAGCTCACTTCACCTTGTCTAGCACGCTAGCGTGCGCGCAGTTTGCTCGTGACGTCGACTGCGTGCACCTCTGCTGTGCATCCCTAATCTAAGCGATCACAATTTGAATTCGCTGAATCTCATTTGCCACATCAGTCGTTTCAGAACCGCTTATTTGTGCTAATTTCTAGAAGTTCCGTTCAATTTCTTACAATACGAATCTGAAAATGAAATGAATGAATTAAATAACACTAATAAAATACTAATTACTACCAAACTTACCCCGTGCCAAATCCAGAATGAAATTTTCAGTCATTCAGGAAGTTATTGCAGTGTCAAAACTTTGACATACGGTATTAGCTCAAAGTTTGACATACGTGATTGGGCGAAATGCGAGCCTTCATAAATGTATGGCAAGCTGCACCAAGTGGTTGTCAGTTGCACAACTTGATAATAAACTACGACAAAAAAAAATGTATTTTGTGGTACATGCTGTACAGTGTTGCCAAGTTATTGTAGTGAGAAAGCGTCAGTTTGGTTGTCAAAAAGCGTCTTTTGCATGTTAAAATCGACAACATATAAAAAATTTTAATAAACAGAACCAGGAAGCCTTTCGGTTTTTTTTTCATTTATGCTAACTTCTGATTGCTGTACGTAAGAATACAAATTTTTACTCTTTTTTACGAATTTTTTTAAATTCGCATTTCCTTTAACGCAAATATTTTTAATTGGAACAAAATCACAGTTTAATCTTCATTTTTTTGTTCTCAAACTGCAACTTAACTATGTGCATTAAAAACTGTTCATACTTACTTAGTTTTCTATCTGGCAACACTGATGTTGTACTGTTTACTGGCTTAAAGTGAAAGTACATAACGTCCATTGCGTCACCGTCACCGTCACCGGCAGTTGTCAAAATAGCTGATTCGGTGCATTTGTATGAAGTAAGTTACATGAACAAGCTGACGGTGACGGTGCCGCACAAATTAGATCAACTCTCAATTTTGCTTATGCGTTTGCATCAACTGACAACTATTCAGTGTTTTGTTTACATGTTTGAACGTAAATTTTTTCAGTTTGTGAAAATTAGATCATGGAAAAACGAAATTTAAAAAAATTATGGAGCAAAACCTAATGGAAGAAGTGCAAAAGTAAAACGCAAATTTTGTAAAGATTAGCAGCGATTTTATGATTTTTCGGACGCTACGTCAAATGGATAGTGTGTAACTTGACGCATAAGCATCGTTGACGGTGATGGTGATGGTGACGGTGACGTTGTCGCAATGGATGTTATGTACTTTCACTTTTAGCCCGTTCTCGGACCCATAGTGAGGAAATTTTCTTACGCCGTGCCAGGCCAAGCAGTGAAACTCACCACAAAACCACAAATGGCACCTTTTACGAGATTACAAATTTCACGGTGGGTTCGGGGAAACAGTGATCGGACAATTTGTACTATGTAAAGGTCTGTTCGATGCAAAAGCAAATGGCAACAAATGTAATGAAATAAAATCTTATACCGATGGTCGCCTTCCACTGATCTCTTTTATACCCAAACACGAAACCTTACGCTCAAATTCATAGAAAATAAATAAGACTTTAACGGCTTTATAAACTGAAATTTTTTTATAAAAACGCCACTTTGTAGAGCTCTGTAAGTCTATTTATTTTTTAGGAGTAAGACCATTAGTCTATACTTAATACCGCACAAGTACGCGAAGACTGAAAGTCTAAATTGGCCCAGTTTTGTACCTCGTCAATCAAAACAAATTAAATAAAAAAACAAAATGTATATATATCTATATGTACATAAGTATATCACAAGTATATATAAAATGTGCTTTCACGAGACATACAGGCATACATATATTCGCACTTGCCACCCAACCCAAAACTAATAGTACGTAACTTTTCACACCTACGGGCATAACTACGAGACTCATTTACAGAATACCTAGTTTCTTGGCCAATCGCGCTCATGCGGATGAACGCGCTGATAAATTTACGGTTCTATGCCGGTTATGCGGCGGAGCGCATGGCATTCGACTATGCCCCCTTTACCGCGGCAAGGCGATCGAAGCAAGGTTGCGTGCAGTCCTGCTGCATAAATATTGCCCAAATTGCCTCTCGCCGTTCCACCGCCTCGACATGTGCAGCAGCAAGGATCGATTACACCGATGTCGCGAAAAGCAACACACCTGGCTCCATTGAGGCACTCTCTATTGACGTTACGCAGCAGACGAAGTCGTGGGCG
Source organism: Rhagoletis zephyria (assembly GCF_001687245.7). NCBI lineage: Eukaryota > Metazoa > Arthropoda > Insecta > Diptera > Tephritidae > Rhagoletis > Rhagoletis zephyria. The sequence goes on from NW_016157997.1 coordinate 79,181, forward strand.
CAGCAGGTCGAAGAGGAGGAGTTGGAGGGGTTAGAGAGAGATAGACTCTTCCCCACATGAGGGACAAAAGCGGAACTCTGGAACTGGCACACCCAGACTGTTAGACCAGTTACCACCACGCGCGGGCGACGCGGAAACTCGTTCTTTCCGCTCGCCAACGCGTACACACCAGAACTAGCGCGACGCGGAAGCTCCATCTTTCTGCTCAGAAACGCGTCAACAACACAACTGGCGACAACACAGCGGCGCGGAAACCAGTCCTTTCCGCCCGTCATCACGATCGCAACGCAAGCCAAAATGACGTGACGGCGAGGAAACTCGTACTTTCCGCTCGTCTAAGCGATCGTCTAGGCTACACAAATCAGCCCCATACCACAAAAACCGCACAAATGACAGCAACATTAATAGTCGTGCCTTAGTCGTGCTCCACCGACCGATTTCCGAACGGGCCGCCTAACGCAAAGCGCAATACCAACTCCGATTCGTGCGCTTGTCCCCATCGCGCCGACCGCGATATTGCGGATTGAAGCAAGGGGCCGCCTTCATTTGGTCCGCGCAATGATTGATCCTTGCGCAAAGAACTCATTGGTTGATTCGGAACTGGTGAGAGATCTCCAGCTGAAGAGCAACGGATCAGGACGTCTTCAGCGTTGCACGCTCGCCATGCGAGGAAGATACGGCAGCTCCGACCGGACTACGACACAAGCAGTCGTGCTGGACCACCATACACGCCTGAGTCCACCGTCGAACCTGGACCCTAAGGTTGCGGCTCCCTTCCAGTACATGCTATTGGCGGATCCGCAATTCTTTCGCGCGTCACCAATACGCCTCACACTAGGCCTCGATTTGCATGCGGAGATGATGGTGAACGGGACCACCCGTCTACTGTGGGTGGCCTGCTGGTCCAGGCGGCCATATACGGTCTTCGGGAGCCTGCCAACCATAAACGTAGAGATTAAGAAAATAAAACCACACATACACACACACCTTAAAATTGAAATAAAAAAGTGCATTGAAATTCCAACCACGTCTGTTTCAATTAACAATGTCCTTTTCTCCACAGCCTCAGATGAGCTGGTCGCGACGAAAGCGTGGGCGAATAAGCAGATCCGCGCAGTACAAAATCCGCGCTGCATATTTGAATACCATAAGACTTTCCTCACGTGCGTGTGACGGTTGAGACGCGACTCCTTTTTCTTACGGCTTGCTTACCGCAAGGGGGCCGGTATGTTTAGGTCCGCGACCTAATTATATTGCACCACCCTAATAAGCGTTTTGTCACTTGATGTAAGAGCACACAAACACATATATAAGTTACGGCTAACTTTCCAGCCGCTAACAATAAACCCCACTGTACGGTAACTTAGTTGAGGGGAAACTTAACGAAAGTTACTGTGCGGTGGGCTACATCCCTTTTCGTTTGTTAGCACTTTTTCACTTCTTAGAAGACAGCAAGGAGATCACGTCAGCTATCACACCACGTTCGGTAAGCCAACTCTTGTGTGCCAAGCTATTGAAACTCATCGATAATAACAAATAAAACGACCTTTAATTTCATTGCACTAAGACCACAGTTTCTTTTATTTATTCTTATTTTTCGTTACATTAACCTTACGCTGGTGCGCTCCATCTTTGTGACACGCCACCTGCGTACATACAAATTTTTCACTGTTTTATTATTGCGGCTATTCTCGACTGCATTCTAGGGAAGTAAAATGATCGTAAAAGCTGCAGTTTTTTTAGCGCGCACTGCGATGTGCATGCTTGTGTTCTTTTACGATTTCATTCTCTTGTTCGGCTTCGTCCGTTAGGTCAGGTAACATTTTCCGCGTGAATCCAATTTTATAGTTTCTGAAGTGTAGAGGGTATATTTCCGGTATTTTGCCGAGAATGTCCTCTTCTGTGTTTAAGCCGTTTACAACTGACGGATTCAGATATCGTTTTAAAATTTCAAATAATTTCTCTTGAGAATAGTAATTTTCAGTAACAGTATGTCTGTGATATGTTGGGAAAATTTTATTGAACCTGTATGAGGAAATTACACCGACATTTAGGAATATTTGATTATTAAAGGCGTTTATAGGTGCCTCCGTTATCGGTATTAAATTATGTTCGGAGCTTTCATCGCTATGCATGGTACCTGTCAATGAATTTATTTGGGGCCGTCGTGAGAGTGCATCAACGACCACATTTGCCTTTCCCGGTTTGTAATGCTTCAAGATGGCTTTCCATCTTTTCATTTTATTATTGTTGTTTTTTGTACTAAGCGCATACGTCAGTGGCTGGTGATCGGTAAAGATTTTAACCTTAGCCGACCCGTAAAGGTAGTTTCGTAAATTACATAAAGCCCAGATAATCGCCAACATTTCCTTTTCATTTGTGGCGTAATGTTCTTCTGTCTGTTGTTAACTGAAAATCTTGTGAATAGTCGGGATGTATGAGCATCACTTCCTCTGCAGTGAGAGATAATTTAATTTTTTTTAAAGGCTTTTATTGCGTTTTCATCTAGTGATATATGTCTTTTTGTTGAAACGCTTTTGATGAAGCGGCGATAATACCCTGAAAGTCCCAAGAAGGCACGAAGATCTTGAGGCCCTTGTCGGAAATAATAAATTCACTCTTATCTAACTGTATTTTTAAATTGGCGTTCTCTTCAGTCTAGAAAATGATTTTCATGTCATTGAAATGAGTTTCCTGGTCCTTGCTGAAGATGATAATATCATCCATATAAACATAACATCGCTTGCTTCAGCCCAAAAGGCAGTCGAGTAAACTCGTACTTACCGTTATTTATACAAAATGCTGTTCTTTCAATATCCGATTCTTTAAGTGGTATTTGGTGAAATCCACTTTTTAAATCGATTGTTGAAAAATATTTGTTTCACCGAGTTGTGCCAATGCATCTTTGATTTCGGGAATGGAATATTTGTCGGGCACTGTTACTAAATTTAACTTTCTATAGTCGACCACCATACGGTATTTCTTTTCTCCTGATGCGTCTAGTTTCTTGGGTACTACCCATACAGATGGTCGAATGATCCCATCGCGTAAGTAATCCTTTATTTGTTTGTCAACTTGTTCTTTTAAGCACATTGGATAAGGGTAACTTTTAGTATAAACTGGTCTGTCTGTGGTGGTGCGAATCTCGCCTTTTACTGTGGTAGTAAAAGTTAATTTTTCTTCGCGGTCGGTAAATAGCGTTTTGAAATTACTAACTTTTGCAGGTTTTCTTTTTGAATTTGGTTTAAATGATTGGAATATTTCCTCCTATAGAGGTTGCGAAAAATGGGTTGTCATTTCTAATGGGTTTCTTCACAAACTGGGGATGCACATAATTTTTGTTAGAGGCAGTGTCTGTTAATATTTTCATTATCTTCCATTGCTTGTTTTACATTCAATCTAAGGCAATGAAGAGTTATTCATTTTAAAAATGAATGTCTGTGAAGTCAATACTGCTACTTCGTTGTTATCCCTAACCGCTTCGTAGTCCTGGGTTTCAATATTATAATTACGCTGTCTCTTGTCAGTATAGAGCTGGGTTATCGCAGGTCTTTTACCCTAAGGCGTGTTGTTTAGCTTCGGTCGATTCATGTAATTTATATTTCGTGTTTGAGCACTTTGGTCTACCTCCATTGGCTCTGTTTTTTTTTTTGCTTAGGGCTAAGAGGACGAGGAGGTGGTACAGAATTGTTTCTAACATTATTAGGATTGTTATAATAGGTATACCCAAACCCAGAATTTAGAGTAGGGTTGGGATTTCTTGGATACAAATAGGGGCTCCCCTTAGTATTGGCATTAATTCGGTTATTAGGATTCCTAGGGGGAATCGCCGGATGTGTTGCGTTAGGATTATGAAGGTTTTTTGCTACTCCATGAGCATAATTAATCCTTAAGTATTGGTTCTCTAGTTTTTGACAAAGGTGTAAAGCTTGAGGGAGATCAACTGGTTCCCTCATTCCCAATAGTTTGGGTAAGTCTCCATTCCATTCAGAGCTTTATCTCGATATGTTTGGGTCATAATGCAGAGTGTTTCAAGACTCATTTCCATACAGGATATTTTGTTTCAAATAAGCGATAAATGTGAGTAAACACTCTGATAAAATTCTTGTGCAGTTAACCGTCCTTGTAAAAGTGAGTTCATTTGATATTCGAGAGTGCCGAGATATCGCTTATCAGCACAATGGAGCGTAAGACACTTGCAAATATACTTCCAATTTAGTGGTGTATTGTACGACTCCAATGCCGCATCCGCTTGTCCTGTAATTTTATTTCTTATTACGCTTTATATTCCGAAGTATTTTGGGGTACCGCAGATAGGTTCATAAATTTCCAAGAGCTTAATTCCCTTGGCTCACCATAAAATTCTCGAAGACTACTAACTACGTCGGGAATTTTGTCGAGTTCACCTATATTATTTCCGTTTGTCAAAGTAATGGTCTGATCTACTTCTATTGTTTGGGTTTTAACCGACTTCCAAAAAAGGAGGAGGTTATCAGTTCGTCGGAATATTTTTTCATTCTATTTTTTTAAATTTTTTTTTTATGTATGTTACCGCTTTCGATAATTATTTTTGCATCGGAAAGGTAGTGTCTCAGAGGTGGTCAAATACTAAACTGGTTAAGATCCAATCAGTGGATCATGAGATATATATATATACATTTTTTTTTATATATGAGAGTTGAAGTGGTTTTTTTGCTAAAAACTAATTGTCCCTTTGTCCTAATCTAGCGTCGACTAATCTATTTACGAGTTCTGTAATTTGGTTACTCATTTCCATAGATGCTTCTGCACTTGGTTCTGATTGATTACTTGTCAACACAGGAGGCCTTATCAAATTATTATTTGGCATTTTGCGATGTTTCTTTATGCTCTCCTTATTATGAACAATATATTTATGTTTATCTTGAAAAAATTTTTTGCAACCTCTTCAGGGAAGAGGGCCCTTTCTACTCCAGAGGGTCCGTATAAGGAGTCGTGGAACTAGGGTATTATTATAAGTTGAAGGATCTCTTGAGTGCTTCAACTTTGTTGTATTTTGTTATGATTTTACAGTCTGTTATTGCTGTTATCCAATTTTTCAATTCAAATTTATATTTGTGCCACACTGTTTGTGATATATTTTTTCACAATATTTTCCTTTGTAATAGTAAGAATTAAATTTAATTTTTCGCATGAAATTGTTTTTTCTCTATTTTTTCAATATTCCAATTATTATTACCTTTCGTCACTAAAATTCCCTATTATTAATTTTTAATTTTTTTTTTCAATATTCCAGTTATTATTACTTTTCGTCACTAACATTTCCTATTATTAAGTTTTCAATTTTCTTTTTCAATATTCCAATTATTATTTTTCGTCACTAAAATTCCTTATTACTAAATTTTCAACTTTCTTACGTTTAATTCATCGCTGCTCCTGGTGGAGTTATCCTTTTTGCTCTCGTCTGCGCAAGCGGGGGTCCTGTACAGAAGGCGATGGTCGACGACACTACAGGCTGGGTTCCTTTTGGATCCAGTAATTTCCACGGGGTGTTCTTGTAATTCGGCGGCTTCTTTAGGCGATCTGGCTACTTATCGGATTAGTGGCTTGCGTACGGAACGGCGGCTAATTGAGGCAAACTGACCGAGAACACGATTATTTTATTTACGCTTTAGCAAAGTTATTAGCGAATGGTACGGCAAATGCTTAAGGCGAACTGACCGATAAAAAAAATTATTTTTCCTTTACACACTATGGCACTATGCTCCTTTTAGGCAATTGGCCAAAATAACTTTATTTACTTTTATTAATTTTCGCGCTTACTGACTAAAGAGCTGCAAAATTCAACATTTTCTGTAAAAATACCCTTTTCAAAATTGCATGCATCGCTATGTCATGTCAACTCAAACAAGGTTTTATGCCATATCATTCCATCTCAAACATACTATTTTAGCATGTCGTTGCTACTCATGGTGAAATAATAACAAGGTGTTTTCAGTAGCGAAGTGTTTGTTGTAATTTTGACAAGATCGGCATGCTTATTTTCAGTGCTGCCGATCTTAATTTTTATAATGCTATTAGTTGGGAAATTGTATTTAAAATACTCCATTTTAGTATTTCATTTTATCGTGATTTTTAAAGAACTTGGTGTTTTCAGAACGATATTAATATTTAAAATTGCTGGATTTGTATAATTTTTGTCCTCAAAATATAAAATATAAAAGATATCGTAGTTATCAATGCAAAAAGACGTACACAAAAATCGTATGGAAAGGCGATTTTTCATATTAAATATCTTTTGCTGCATTGTCATAATATCGAGCCAAATGGACTACTGATACACTAGAATAGAGCGGCAGCATGGTTAAATTACGACTTCGCTTATATTATCGATATTTATGTGTTTTAATCTATATGTCAGCCGCTGTGGCGTAGTGGCAAGCAGTGCGCGCTCCACTCCGCAGCACTTGGGTTCAAGCCCTGGTCAAAGCAACATCGCAAAAAATATATAAAAAAGGTTTTTTCTTAACAGCGGTCATCCCTCGTCAGGAAATGGCAAACCTCCTAGTGTATTACTGCCATGAAAAACAGCTTCTCATAAAAATACAATCGCCGTTCGGAGTCGGCGTAAAACTGTAGGTCCCTCCGCTTTGTGTGACAACATCAAGGCGCACGCCACAAGTCGGAGGAGAAGCTCGGCCAAACACTAACATATGTGTAAGCGCCAATCTATTATTATTATTACTAATCTACTGTACTTTTTTATAACTTACAATATATGTGCAACCTGTGTGGAGCTTACGATACAAACATATATTCAGGCTTATAAGCCTGTAATTAAACACTTTTCTACATTTAATTTGAAATAGTACGCACGAACAGATTAAAAGTAGTAAATAATTAGTACTTTTTCTACTACTTTAAAATGTGTGACCGGAATAGACCTGCCGAAAAAAAGTGAGGTTAAGTTACTGACAACACCTTGTTATTATTACACCATGGTTGCTACTTATTTATTTATTTATTTGAAATGAAATATACATATAAATAATTATATTACACAAAAAGGCACTAGCTACTGAGGCTATCGGCCTGAGCTTATTCTAACAGATTTGATAAATATCTATAAAGTATCTTTAGAACGAAAATATTATAGGATATATATACATACGATAGTTAAATTTGGTATATAAGTTTCGTTTGATAAATAAAATCGTGTATTTTTTAATGTGGATTTTTTAAGTAAGTCTGAAGGTTTGTAATTTTGAAAAATATTTTTTCTGGCATTTGAGAATTTTGGACAACAATCCAGTATATGATTTATGGACAGTGTACAATGGCACCTCGAGCAGCTTGGACGAGGTTTCCCCAATAGCAAATATTCGTGAGTTGCTTTGGTATGCCCCAGTCGGCGCCTTGTGTATTTTTGATTGCTGAGCTGAAATTACTGACGGAAGGATAGACTTTCTGCGATCTGGGTTGATGACAGTGTATGCATGCTGATACTTGGACCAATTATCATCCATTTCTTTTGCGATGTGTAACTTCAAATAACGTGAAATATCNGATAAATATCTATAAAGTATCTTTAGAACGAAAATATTATAGGATATATATACATACGATAGTTAAATTTGGTATATAAGTTTCGTTTGATAAATAAAATCGTGTATTTTTTAATGTGGATTTTTTAAGTAAGTCTGAAGGTTTGTAATTTTGAAAAATATTTTTTCTGGCATTTGAGAATTTTGGACAACAATCCAGTATATGATTTATGGACAGTGTACAATGGCACCTCGAGCAGCTTGGACGAGGTTTCCCCAATAGCAAATATTCGTGAGTTGCTTTGGTATGCCCCAGTCGGCGCCTTGTGTATTTTTGATTGCTGAGCTGAAATTACTGACGGAAGGATAGACTTTCTGCGATCTGGGTTGATGACAGTGTATGCATGCTGATACTTGGACCAATTATCATCCATTTCTTTTGCGATGGGTAACTTCAAATAACGTGAAATATCCGCTTTTACGGTGATGTTGTTATAGATGCATGGTGAGCTACAGACATTTTTTGCTTCTATATCTGCACGTTCGTTGCCAAGTATACCACAATGTACTGGAACCCACATTAATTTAATTTTTGTTTTGAATTTATTGAGTTTGGTGCGCACAACTTCAATCAAGGGTTCTTTATTGCTTGAATTTTGTAGCGCGTTAAGTGAGGCTTTACTGTCCGTGCAAATAATGTATTTTCCTTTGGCGGTAGAAGCGTAGTTAGTCGCAAAGCGTATTGCAAGCATTTCTGCAGTAAAAATCGAGCTAAATGAAAAAAGGAGTCCTTTATTAATAAGTTCCCCTTTATCCGAGACAACCGCGAACGAGGTGTTTTCCTTATCTTTGGAGACATCTGTATATATGAATTTCCAGCCTTTCGAACACCATTGATTTTCAATGTCTAAGAACATAGGAGGAGTGTTTTGTTTGGAATAATCAAGTAGTCGGGTGATAAATATTTCTTCTGCTGAGCTCCATGGTGGAAGTTGCGGTGTTGTTGTAAGAATCGGTTTAAGGGGAATATCAATCTCTTTAGCAAATTCTGTTACTTTACAAATTGTTGAGGGCAGTCGTAGATTCCGAGCCCCTTTAACAGAACTTTTCATATCCTTGTTCATATCCTTATCAAACGGAAAATGTTTTGTTTGGCGCGATCTCTTAGTTCCGGAAGTCCTGCTTCGACCAACAGATTCTTTATGGGAGTAGTTGGAAAGGCTCGTAAACTTCTACGAATCGTTGAGTGGTATGGCGACAAGATGGGTGCGAACGTGCGCTGTGAACACTGTCCATAAATGGCTAATCCATAGTCAATTACAGATACTATTAAAGAATTTATAATGCTTATTAAACTAGTTTGCTGAACATTACTGTGTTTTGATGTAAGATATTTAATAAAGTTTAGTCTATTATTCAACTTTTTCTTAATATATTTACAATGTTCCTTAAATTTAAGAGTTTTATCAAAAGTTATACCTAAAATCTTCAAATTTGAAACGCTTTCGATTATGTGGTTTTTATACATTAAATTAAGGTTTTTGCATTGCTTTTCTTACAAATATGGAGCATATTAGTTTTTTGATAGCAAACACAAGCACCTGAGTTAAGCGCCCAATCAGATATGTCGTCGAGTATATCCATAAAGTTTTTTTTTTACAACATCAAGGTTGTTATTTTTCGAAAAGTAAGTACATCATCAGCGTATAATGAATATTCTACATTATATTTTTTGATAATGTTGCTTATCTCATCGAAGGCTATAATAAAGAAAATTACCGAAATAGGGGATCCATGTGCATTGTACAGGGATACCCTATCTGAAAAAGTATTATTTATTTTCTAAAAGTACGATTTCTTAAAAAACCTTTAATGAAATTAAAGATTTTCGTACCGATTCCCCATTTTCTGACCTGCCGAAGGACCTGTACTACTATTCTATCAAATGCTTTCTCAAAATCTAGACCAAGGACAGTTACATGATTCCGACTAGAAATAGCTGTTTTAACATAATGTTCGAAGTGTAAGAGTGCGTCAGAAGCGCCCTGTCCTGTTTTGGAAGCCATTTGGTTGTGACTAATATGCTTTTCTTTTAGAAGAAACCACATAATACGCTTAGCCATAATCTTTTCTAGCACCTTACTGAGGCATGTAGTAAAGAAATTGGCGGTAACTTTTAATATCGTCTTGCGGCTTATTTGGTTTTAAGATTGGTACAATATCGGCATTTTTCCAACTTTGTGGATAATTACCTGTTTCAAAAATGTTATTAAAGAGATTTAGCAGCCTGTTTTTAATGCGAACATATATATGTTAATATCTAATGAGATCCTGTCATATCCAGGGGTTTTACTCTTTAAAGAATGGAGGACTTCGTTTATCTCAAAAGATGTTATACATCCTTCAATTTGTTTTGCAGCTGCCGATGTATGTTGTGGGCGTTATATGTGTTATTTAAAACCATATTTTTCCCCGAAATGAAGTTTTGTCCAAAGTTTAAATCACTGGAATAGGCTGACCAAGTGGAAGAAATATATTTGGCTATTTCGTTAGAAGCAAGCAAGTTTGAATAGCCACGAGCTTGCTCTGTTTAAAGGACCCGGTTAAACGTTTGATATTTTGCCATATTTGCCTTGGGGTCGAGTTAGGGTTTATCGAAGTTGTTAATTGTTCAAAAGTACCCCTTTTGGCTTGTTTGGAATGATATCTAAAGGCCGCTTTTGAGTTTTATACGCGACGAGGTTATTTTCAGTTTGTTTATTTGTATATACCACCCACGCGTTTTGTTTTTCTTTTCTTAGTATTGCAATATTTTTATTCCACCAAGGCAGTGGTTGTTTTCTAGGGCAATTTTTTGATTGTGGTATGCTCAAGTGCGACGATTCCCCCAAGATTTTTCTTATGTTTGCTACATCTTTGTTTATATTAACCGAAATCGGATACTTGACAGATAAACCACTTCAGTCTTTCACACAATACGCTCGATAAGACCTTGTAACCTATGCTTAGAAGGCTGATCCCGCGGTAGTTGGCGCGAATGGCGGGGTCACCTTTCTTGTGGATTGGGCAGAGCACACTTAAATTCCAGTCATCGGGCATGCGTTCATCTGACCATATTCTGCACCAGAGTTGATGCAAGCACCTTATCAACTCCTCGTCGCCGTAGTTTAATAGCTCAGCTGGCAGGCTGTCAGCTCCAGCGGCTTTGTTGTTTTTCAGCCGCGTTATTGCTATACGTACCTCGTCATAGTCAGGCGGTGGAACGTCGACTCCGTCATCATCGACTGCGGGCTCGGGTTCTTCTTCTCCGCAGCTTTCCGTGCTGCTACCATTTAGTAGGGCGGAAAAGTGTTCCCCCCATAATTTAAGTACGCTCTGGACATCAGTTACTAGGTCGCCATTATTGTTCTTACAGGAGT
>NW_016157997.1:90531-90939 GCF_001687245.7 Rhagoletis zephyria
CTTTCCGTGCTGCTACCATTTAGTAGGGCGGAAAAGTGTTCCCCCCATAATTTAAGTACGCTCTGGACATTTGTTACTTGGTCGCCATTATTGTTCTTACAGGAGTACGCCCCGGTCTTTAAACCTTCCGACAGTCGCCTAAATCTCCGGTAAAATTTTCAGGCATTCTTCCTGTCGGCTAGCATTTCAAGCTCTTCGCACTCATACGCAAATACGTCTCACTTCCCTCTTCAGATCCCTATAGCGGTCCCACATAGCGCGCGTTGCGCCCGATCGCAGCGTGGCCCTGTAGGCGGCATCTTTTTTCTCTGCAGCTTCCTGACACTCCTCATCGTACCAGTTGTTCTTTCGGGCTCGCTGAAATCCGACTACTTCTTCGGCGGCGGTACTTAATGAGCGGGAAATGTG
>NW_016157997.1:90949-91109 GCF_001687245.7 Rhagoletis zephyria
CGGCGGTACTTAGTGAGCGGGAAATGTGGTTCCACTGCTCGCATATGTCGGTTTGTTGAAGAGTGCTCTCTGAGAGCAGGTGTGAGAGTTGAGTGGCGAGCGCTGGCTGTCTGTTGTGATTGCAGCTTTTCGACGTTAAGCTTTCCTTGCATATTTGGGC
>NW_016157997.1:92913-99277 GCF_001687245.7 Rhagoletis zephyria
GATGTTGGATGTCACACAAACTGTTTTGAGGCTTTCCATTCATAATTTTATTTATATTTATTTTAATTCAATCAATTAAAAAGTGGAATCTGAATTAAATTTATAATTTTCTTTAATAAAACTGAAATCACATCTTATATTAACTGAACTACATAGTATATTTTTAGTGCTCCCTGGTGTGGCCAGCGCCCCATTTTTGGGGCGGCTATTTTCTCAAAAACTACGAGAGATATGAATAAGAGGCCTTAAGCGCTTGGTTACTGGTGTCTCATAGCTAACCGCAATTGCTTTCTTTCCTTCAAAATTTTTCTAGAAAAAAGTTGGGATTATATGGGTTAATTACTCGTTTTCCTCTTCAGATGACATTGCTGTGTCATCTGCGAGAGGTAAAAAGCTATATCGCTGGCTGACGTATGTTTTATTGTTGTTGTTGCTAGTAGTGGGATCGAGAGGGAAATTTGTTGCATTATTAAGAATGATGTTTGAACAATTTAGAGCATGGGAGATGGAAGATTGGATATTTGTATTAAATTCAAAATGCGGAGGAAAATTACAGATGCTGCATGCTGGTGAACGCTTGCAGAATTTTACTGTGTGTCCAAGTAACTGGCAGCTCTTACACCGCATTGGATTAGGGATGTACTGCCTGACGTGAACTTTCCGCCAAGCTATATCCATTTTTTCAGGAATGTGGTATAGGTCGAATGTTAGCAAGACGACCCCTGTTGGTTGCATTTTATCATTATTTTTTCTTTGAAATTTGTAAGCAACTACTACCCCCTGCGAGCTGAGTTCGCTTACTATCTCCTCTTCTGGAACGTTATTAAGGAATGGCGCGAACACAGTACCTCTACTGAAATTTAGATTCCCATGGTACTTTGCTTTAATGTTACATATGCCGAGAAGTTCTTTCAAGCCTAGAAACATTTCTGCGATAATTGTATTTCACTACTCACGGCACGAATAGATCTATGGATCGCGAAGCAAGAGTAATGGGATAGTGGCTTATTTTGGTCAATCGCTTCCAAAACTACGAACTTTGGATCATTTTTTCTATACTTGGCAGTTCTGGAATAATTGTTAAGTTTGTATTAAGTGTTGTCTTTTTTCTTTTTTTAATCGCGGTGCTATCGGCAAGTATCGCCAACCGATTGGCTCCTATTAAAAGGGGCCCGGGGGCCATAGCGACCGTATTTCTTTAGTCTAGATCAATAATAAGCTTTTAGCACTAGTATATTTAAAAATATGAAAAAATAGTAATTAGAAATAAATAAAGCAAGCACGTGAGTTTTACGTAACCGAGAGCCGAAAGCGCTGATGAACAACCGATAGAGAGAGAGATAACCGCTCAATACTGTTTGATCCTGCCTTGGATGGAAATATATAGAGGTTTTTAATTAGACAATTCTTTAATGCATTTTACTATAATAGGTGCTTAAAAAATTTATAAAATCCTTCCCGTATATAAAATGTAATTAATAATGCTGACCATGGGCGTAGCCAGGTAGGGGCAGGGGGGTGCTCGAGCCCCCCTAACTTTAAAATTTTTCTTATATATATATAAAATAGTACCCTGAAATGCCAGCTTAATAGGGTCGAGCCCCTAAAAAAGAAAACGGAAGCTGGGTAGAAGACAGCAGTGGCACCGCTGCTATATGGGCATCCCCCGGAAGCAGCATGCACATATCTGAAAAGGGACACGCAAACGGCTTCGTCTGGGCCAGATACAACCATATAAAAATAATAAGCTGCTATCTGACACCAAGCGATAGCATACAAGACTTCCAAAATAAACTCGATGATATCGAAGATACGGCCATGAACTTGGAAGGACCCTTTCTGATGGCAGGAGACCTAAACTCAATGGCCACGGTGTGGGGGATACCAAACACGGACTCCAGAGGCAAACGCGGGGTAGAAATGTCTGCCCGACTCTGCTTTATAGTGCTCAATACTGCCGCAGCAACAACCTTCCGAAGACCAGGATGCGAAGTAACCACGCCAGACATCACAATAGCATCAGAAGGCATAGCAGGCACCATAAAGGAATGGAAAGTGTTGGAAGATTATACTGGGAGCGATCACCAATTCATCTCTTTTATAATAGACTCCAAAAACGATGGTTTACGAAAGAACATGCAATGTAGCACTCGCAAATGGAATGTCTCGAAATTTAATAGCCAAGCACTACTATGTGAAATAGATGCACATGGCTCAGAAGAATCCTCTTACAAGAACGCAATGGAGACAGTAGAGACTACAATGAAAGTTATCTCCAGCGCCTGTACCAAAGCGTCAACCGGAAGCAATCGACACAAATGGCCTGCATATTGGTGGACGGAAAACATAGCTCAACTCAGACGAACGTGCCTCCACCTGAGGCGTACTTACACCAAGACCAGGCGTAGAAGCGCTGCAATCGAAGAGGCACAACTATACCAAGCTGCTAGAAAAGAACTCAAACGAGCAATCGAGGCCAGCCGGCGCAGAAAGTGGGAAGAACTGCGTGAGAATATAAACAGAAATCCCAGGGGTCTCGGATATAATGTGCTAACGAAAAAACTTGAGGCCATGGAAAAACCACCAGAGCTTAGCGCTGAAAAAGTGGACTACATAGTAAGTGAACTCTTTCCCACGCATGAGGCATTAACCAAAGAAATGGAGCCTATCATCGCTCCTCAAGAAATACCAAAATTTACCGCAGAAGAGCTCAAGTCCGCCACAATAGCGGCCCCTATTATGACTTGCATTCGATCGAACGAATTTTCATTTGGTATTATAGCGCTCATTCAATGAAGAATAGCGCTATTGTGAATTTCGCTCGTTTAGGTTGTTCACAATAGTATATTTTTTACCGCTGAGAAGCTTTGTTTACAGATCGAGCAAACTAAATAGTGTGCTTATACATATGTACATATGTAAATTTGTGCAAATTAAAATGCAATAAAAAAGAATGCGAGTTTATAAAAGCGTGGTAAAAACAATTTTAATTAGCACAACGGAGTTCTGGTTGAACGATTGGCCAGGAGCAGAAAACGTGAGAGTTTAAGTGAGGTCTTTCGAATATGTTTTGACATACAATATATTTAAGAAATTTTGTGATCTAAATCTATTTAAAGTATATTAAAACTTTCCAGCTTGTGTATACTATTCACGACGTTAGAACTGCTTGAAATTAACACAAATGCAAAATCGTACATTTTTAAAATTTTCTAACATTTCGCTACACCAACGAAAGCAAAATTCTGTTCGACAGAAAATTCGATACTCAACGAAAATTTCGACACGCTTGCATAGCTCATAATTACGGTGACCATCCGTTCTTTATTTTAAAGGACAGTCCTTTATTTTAACCCCCTGTCCTTTATAATTTTTTTCAAAATAAATGACGCCATTTGTCCTATATTTCTTAAACTGTCCTTTAAATGTGCTTTCGATTTTGCAGAGGTCAATTTTTAAACAGAATATGAAAAAAAAAATGCCCCTTATAAAAATAATGAAAACATTCGCCAGTTTGTTTCGCACCCACTTAAGAGCTTTTTTTTATCTCCGGTAACGCTTTTCAAGAAGGGGAACTTGCACAATTAAATAATATAATTAACTTGTAAATTTGATCTAAATTACGCTATGCTTGAAGTACTTCTATTATACCTACGGTGACCATAAATATGGATTCAAAATGAAAGATAATATTTCAAAAATATGCCTACATATATTTACGTTGTATAAAAATATCAAAAGAGTATTTATGATTCTAAATTCTTAATACATTTTAAACTTTAAAGATGAATCACGTTTTTTTTCATCGATATTAATCTTTTTTTACATGAATAGTAAAACATATTATAATTACAATAGCTTACACGAAAAGTGAAAATCTTTAAAAGATAATTTTATAGTCAAATTTTGAGTCGTTCAAAACGAAAACAATACCCTTTTTTTGTTTTTTGGTACTTTTCGCAGTTATTTGTCAAAAATCGACGTCATGAATCGAAGTAAACGACAAGTTACAAAGTGCCCTTACAAAAATATATAATTTGTGCAGACTGCGCTCCATAGCATCTACATATCTAATCCGATTTTCATTATCTTTGGCTCAAAATTTACTGTAATGATATATCTTCTTCATCGAATTTTTAAAATAACGAAAAAGAAATAATCAAATGAAACTGCGTATTTGATTGTAAATCTCACTTTTTCGACTTTGACGACAAAATGCAAAAGGTCGCCTGTAGCACTAATAATTTTCATTGAAGTCGCCACAAGTTATATATTTTAGTAGGAGGCACATCAATACCCTCATGAGATATTGAAGAAAAGCTACGAAAAGTACCAAAAAACACTTTTTTGAAAAAATCCATCCATTGTCCGATAATTTTAAAATAACGAATATAATGCGAGACAAATGCAGGACACTTGGAAAAAAGATTTAATGATTAGGCGCAAACATGATTTTGAATCGTAATCTGCAGAGCTTCATTGAAATACATGGGTTCGGTATAAATGCTTTATACTTTAGTATGCCGAAACGATTACACTACTGTGATTAGGAGCTTAATGTGCGGAGTGCCTAAGATTCGAAAAAGGATGAGGTTGGAAAGCCTTAATTCAATAGTTTGAATAAAGTGTATATGTATGTTGTCAAGGTTGAATAGCTCAATATATGACAACAACAGAAATGTAAATCATTCAGACACTACAGGTGATTTTGAAGAAATTGTAGAATTTATTTAATTTTAAGCGCCGAGCTCTTAAAAGCGGATTGTGCGATTAATAAATAGACCCAAAGAGAACATGGCGAAATAAACTATTACGTCACACAAAATTCTGTCTGGGCCGGTTCTACGTACCGGAATGACTCGGGTTTTACCCGACCAAGGGCTGTTGTTACGGCGATCTAACCCCGTTTAGGTCGGCGAAGTATCTCAGAAGTTGTTCGTCCATAGGGCTACATTCACTACGTATTCTTCTACTCAGGGCTGGCATCGAGTCAAACCTAGGGCCAGAAATCTACACCTGCTGTGTATGCCGGAGACGACTACACCACAACTCCACCTCAGTCAAGTGTATGCCTNTCATAATAAATTTAATAATTGCGCAGTCCTATTGCAAAATGTGTTGAAACAAATATTTTTAAAAAGTATGCGTAAAGAAAATTGTTTGTACATATCACTATTGTATATTGTGTTATTTATTATTACCCTCTGAAGGTATTATATTCGTTTTTGGTTTTAAAAAGCTATATTACAACAAGATCTCATTTTTAAAATAAAAGATTTGTTAAATCGATTTCATGAAGTTTATTAAAAAAAAAATGGCGAAGTTTGGCGATTTTTTCAGAAATTGCGCTTTTTTTAAACCATCTGGACACCCTGCTCCTAACCAAGAAGCATATTCCCTTAGAAGTGAGCACGAAACTGACCGGCATTACATTAAAGACGAAAAGAGTAATAAAGGACTTAGGCGTAAGGCTAGACCCCAGGCTAACCTATTGGGCACAAATGCAGCACGCAGCCGCAAAAGCAGCAAAGGCAACGGCTTACCTAAGCAGATGGTGGACCGACCCAAAGTAAAAGAAAACTTCTAATGTCCACAACCTTGANATAAATAAACTTCTAATGTCCACAACCTTGAATATTTTGCTATGCGAAGCAGAGATCTGGGCTAACACTCTACATAAAAATAACCGTTGCAAGATACTTTGAGCCCATCGCACAGCAGCTTGAAGAGTAGCCTCTGCGGAACGGTTCCCATTGAGCTGCTAGCAGCCGAGCGCAAGAAAATGTGGGAGCATAAGGCGCAAACGAATCCAAGTGACAACGAAAGGGCAAGATAGGTAGCAAAACGAAAGTCGCGGCAGATGGACGGCTAAGCTAATAAAAGACCTAAAACTGTAGACCCAAAGAGAACATGGCGAAATAAACTATTACGTCACACAAAATTCTGTCTGGGCCGGTTCTACGTACCGGAATGACTCGGGTTTTACCCGACCAAGGGCTGTTGTTACGGCGATCTAACCCCGTTTAGGTCGGCGAAGTATCTCAGAAGTTGTTCGTCCATAGGGCTACATTCACTACGTATTCTTCTACTCAGGGCTGGCATCGAGTCAAACCTAGGGCCAGAAATCTACACCTGCTGTGTATGCCGGAGACGACTACACCACAACTCCACCTCAGTCAAGTGTATGCCTGCGAGGGGTGGAGTCACCTTAGAGTCTGCTCGGGACTACGGACACATCGACAGTGGAACACGTCGTACGTGGCCCCCTGTTGCTCAAACAGAGTAGCCTCCACGGCTAACCTCAGTCCACCCGAGCAGCCTCACACAGTCACCACAACACAACAACATAATAACACCACAGACC
>NW_016157997.1:102570-110065 GCF_001687245.7 Rhagoletis zephyria
AGTTTTAGCAACGAAAACATGTTTCCGATGTCGGTCAGAACATGGTATAAGTGACAAAAACAAGAACAACGTGAATCAGCTGTTTCTCGACTTGTGGGCACGAAATGTGGGTTTTTGCGTTTCCGTACTTCTGAACTTTGTTCCATTTTTGAAAGAAAATGTTTGTCTTATTCTTTAATTACCAAATCCGGTCCGGATTGTTAGGGAAAGAACCTAGTGTTGATATTATCAGTGAACTGTAATTTTCGATTTTCTTTCCTCAACGTTTAAGACATTGTGATTTAAATAATATCAACAAAATTTCTGTGAAAAACCGAAACCGGAACGAAACCGAAACCAAAACCGAAATAAGTTTTGAAGAACGAAACCAAAACCGAAACCGAAACACTTGGCAAAACCGAAACCCAAACCGGAACGTTATTTTGAATCGGTTTCATTCCTTGCTGAATACTTACTTAGATTCAAGAAGCAGGACCTGGACGCAGGTGCACCGAGGGAACTTTAGTTAATGAGAAATATGGAACGCCACCCTGAAGCAATGCGATTAGTGACCCCAGGGTGGGCGACGGTTCCAATTCGGGGGGTGTTTTAGTCTCCGGACATACCATCGTTGTGACAACAGCTTTGATTATGCAATAGGTATTTTAGACCCCCTGCCCGCGAAAAAAATATGCTTGACCCTACTATTAACTTACCACATGATTCCTAATCTTTGACAATACATGTTTCACTTCATTCACCACGATCTTGAAAACTGACCAAATCGGCGTGACCAAGTCCATGGTCCTTTTAATATCATATAAACATCCGAAAACATTAAAACTAGGGATGTGCCATATAATGTAAAAATAAAAACTGGATTCGGATATCCGATCGGATATCCGGCAGAATGCTGCCCTTAATAAATTTCATAANTATTAAAACTAGGGATGTGCCATATAATGTAAAAATAAAAACTGGATTCAGATATCCGATCGGATATCCGGCAGAATGCTGCCCTTAATAAATTTCATAATATTGTTATATTAGATTTTTTTGTTTAGCGACATACTTATGGCCAAATTATCTGCATTTTCGAGCTGAACTGTCTAATACGTAATTAATACAAAATTTCTCCTTTGAAATCTGAGTTATAAAATAATCTTGTATTAAAAAGACAACATCTCCGTCTGCAACCCGGATTTATCGATTATTTTTGGTAAATAGAGGAGAAACATCAAAGAAAAGTGATAAACAACAATGAACAAGGAAAAGCGCGTGGTTGATGTATTTTTGTTTTAAAATTTGATGAAAATCGAACTGCTTCCTTGTTGCAATACTTTGGGACTCACGTTTCAAAACTCGTTTTTGCTGACATCAATAAATCTAAAAACTGGGTGAAAAAGGACGAACTATAATGAAACGTTTTATTGAAGAGCGAACTCACCAGGATATATGGCAATGCTTTGAGGAATTCGCCAACGGCTCTAATGCTGATTCCAGTTTTTGTAGTCAAGTGGATAGCCAAACAACGGAGAAATGGAGAAATATTTACAGCTACCCCATGAAGATCCTTTAATTTGGTGGAAGAACAGAATTTCCAAATTCCTTCTTCAGTGAACTCTCAACAGTGAATGCTACTTTTGATAATGAAAAATATATAAATTTTTAACTCTAATTACTAATTAAATAGATACTATTAAGTTTGGTTATGGAAATACAAAAAAAATAGAACTAGATTTTAACATTGAATCCTCTATAATCGAGATCCGGAAATCCTGCCGGATTTTGACTAATATCCGGCCGGAAAGGCGGATAAAAGAAAAACGGCCGGATGAGCCTGATTCCGGATATTTACCGGATACCCGACACATCCCTAATTAAAACGTTTGAAATAAATCTCGTCTCACTTTTTTGTATTTTTCACTTGGTTGCTGAAGTAATTAAGAATTGAAAATTCATAAGGAAAAATTATAGTTTTGTAAGTTTTATCTTAATATCTTAAAAACTTGTAGACTTACTGAAAAATGATAAATGAACGTGGGGTACTAAATTTAACAACCCATAATTTGATATATGGTCCTGTTTATAACAATAAACGAATTCCATAGATATTACAGCAATTGGCTTAGACCTAAGACTAAGTTGACTTCGCGGAAGTATACTGAACACTGCGCCTCGTTTGACCAGTTTGGAGCCGCATACAATATTTGGCTTTCAACCGCACTTGCTCGCCACGTTAACAGGCCTGCGTTGGCAACAAAAATTTTGTAACCGATAAATAAAGTTCCTGGTAGTTTTTAAACCCTTTTCGCATACTACGTACTGGTAAATTTGGTTACCATCACATAAGCAGGTAACAAAATATTGCTCCGTTAAGTATGCAGCACCAGAATTTATATAAAATTGTTACCAAGGTACAAGGTTTTATTTTTTGGCAAAAAAAATTCCCAGTGTTGTTGTTGTTGTTGAAGCGGCCATCAAACCCCGCTCGGGTCGGTTCATCCGTCAACGTTGTCGTCTGTTTTAGCTAAGAGGAGACCCAGGAAGTGTGAAACTTCGGCACGGTTTGTCCATAAGGACGCGGCGTCAGCTGGGTGGGGTGATGTGGGCATGTGATGCGCCGAGAGTCATGTGGCGACTCTCCACATGCCGGGCATTGATTGGGCGCATCCTCATTAATCCTCTCAGGTATGAGTTTAGCCTGATGCAATAGCCAGAACGAAGTTGGGCCATTGTGGTGCGGGTCTCCCGAGGCAAACAAAGTTCTGTTCCGTCCACGTCAGGTGGTTGTGTGCCTAGAACGGCATTCACAGGGCGGGAGTCTACATAACTTGAGACCAATTCCCTGTGAATTCCGCCCAGGGCCTGTCCATAAGCTGACGGGTCCAGACGCTGTTTAATGAACCTCTGGACTTCGTCCGTCAGTTCGTAGAGATGCATCCTGACGTGGCTTGGCGAGAGCTCTTCTGCCAGCAGCTGCTTGTTTGGATGACCACGTCTGTGACTCCCCACAATAAACTGCTTGCAGAGAAATGTGTTATGCTCCTTGACTGGGAACATCTGGGCGTCGTCATGTAGATTGCGTTGGGGCGCCATCAGGAGGCATCCGGTCGCTGTCCGAAGTGCCGTATTCGGGCAGGTCTGTAGCTTCATCCACTGCGTCTTGCTAGTTCCAGGCGACCACACGGCGCTGCAGTTTAGAACCGGCTGGCCAATTGCCTTGTATGTTGCCAACGTTTCTTTATCTTTGCCCCGAGTGATTCCGGCCAGCGACTTGAGGCTCTGTACTTCGTTAACAATTGTGGTTGTATGCGCCGTGAAAGAGAGCAGACTCTCGAAGGTGACTCCGAGGATTTTGGGGTTATCACCGTCGATATTGTTACGCCATCGACGTGAATACCCACTTTTAGTCTGACCTCCTTCGTCCAGGTGGGGAATAGGGTTGCCGAGGATTTCGGAGGAGATAGGGCAAGGCTCCTTGCAGTGAAGAATCGAGAAAGCTCGGCGAGATAACTGTTTACTTTCGAACACAAGTCATCAATTCTATTCCCAGACGCCATAATCCAGCAATGGTCAGCATAAGAGACAAACTTGACTGACTCTGCTGGTTGGGGTTGATATATATTAATTAAATAATAGAGATAGGACACCACCCTGTGGTACCCCCTGTTCAATTTTTCTTAGTTTGCTGTTTTTGTCTCTAAAAATTACTGACGATTATCGACCACTTAGATAATTCGCCGACTACCGTTAGAGTCCCTGAGGGAGTGAGGAGGCCTCTATGTCTTCTAGCAGCGTTGAATGACTAACAGTGTCGAACGCCTTGGACAGGTCCAACGCTACNATTAGAGTCCCTGAGGGAGTGAGGAGGCCTCTATGTCTTCTAGCAGCGTTGAATGACTAACAGTGTCGAACGCCTTGGACAGGTCCAACGCTACTAGAAGAGTTCTCTCACAGGGGCGGTTTCGGTGAAGGCCACGAGTTATCAAGGTGTTTATGGCGTTAAGTGCTGTGCACGTTACGGAATCCATGCTGATGCTTCGCTGGGCTCAGGTGGTTCGCGAAATATGGGAGTAGCAAGGCCTCTAGTGTTTTCGCTACCGAGGAAAAGAGGGTTATCGGATGATAACTCTCCTTTGTTGGCTGGTTTCCCCGGCTTGAGCAGTGGGACCACTCTCCCATCTTCAAGATGTCTGGAATGACAAATCGAGGGCCTCCGTTAGGTACGCTACTCCCGCAGGACCAAAATTTTTCAGCATCAAGATGCATATTCCTTCAGGTNATCTTCAAGATGTCTGGAATGACAAATTGAGGGCCTCCGTTAGGTACGCTACTCCCGCAGGACCAAAATTTTTCAGCATCAAGATGCATATTCCTTCAGGTCCGATGGCTTTGGCGGCTTTCGCCTTCCCGATGGCTACCCCACCGCTGGTGACAACAAGAGGCGCATTGGGTTTTGGCAGTTTGTCAGCCTTCGGGTCACTCGACCTTTGGCTTTATCCACCGGAGGATGCCGAATGAACTGCCGGCTAAAATAGCTCCGGGGCCGGGTCCAACGAAGCATGGTCACCAGAGTCTAATTCAACTCTGTCGTCACTCTTCGCCGAGTTGGACAATGACCTCACGGTTGACCAAAGCTTACTTACATCAGAGGCGAAGTTGCAGGTCTTGAAATGCTCTTCCCATTTCTTCCGCTTATGTACGTTCACAAGTTGCCGAATCTCCGAGTTGAGATCCCTGATACGGGGATTTCCGGGATCGGCCTGACGAAGGTTGTCACGCTCATCGGACAAAACAGCCGCTTAAGTAGGAAAGTTCGAACGAGCATCTGTAATACATCCTGCTGGGATGAAGCGAACTGCAGCAGCAGTGACAACCCTGCGGAATGTACGTTCACCTACGTGAACGTCGGTTGGTATGGGTAGTGCAGTGAAGGCACTTTCAGTAACATCCGCGAAGCCTTTCCAGTCAGCTTTGGAAAAGTTGACATAGGTCCGATGATCCGCGGAAGCTAAGTCGGCAAGTTTATCAATCAAGATGACTATGGGCAGATGGTCTGATGTTAGGGTCAGCACAGGTCGCCATGATACACTGTTTATCAGACCAGCGCTAACAATCCTTAGATCTGGCGAGATGAAGCAGCTGCCCATAATCCTGGTGAGTGCGTCGTCGTTCATTGTGCAGAATGTCGATTCGTCTATCTGCTCAGCCAGATGTGTTCCCCTACGATCATTCGACAGGCTTGAGTGCGAAAGATCGTGGTGCGCATTAAAGTCGCCAACTACCATACAGTTTTCACCTCTAAGTAGCGCACCTATTTCAGGGTGATATCCTGCCGGGCAGCTATTGACAGGGGGTATATATACGTTAAATATTTCGAGCTCGACATCGCTTGACCCTGACATTCTAGGATGGTATCCCTGGACGATACTCCACGGTGTGCTGCGTGATAAACGCTAAGCCTCCACTATTGTCTCGCTCGCGATCTCGACGGTGCCCGTTGTATCCGTGCAACTTTGTCTCTTGGCCGCAGCTATCAATATTACATGCCTTCCCACGAAGACAGTTATCTCCTTGATCTTGCTCTGAAGTTGCAGTTGAACTGTAGCACCTTCGTGTGCCTTGGGGGACCAATTGTGATGTGAAGTGTTAGGAAGTTGTGTTGCCTGCCGGCTTCCTGCTGTATGTGCTGCAAACGGGGGTGCTGCCTTGTGGTTGTGGTGGGCGGTGCACTGTGTTCTGTTTTGGGAAAAAATGGACAAAACCAAATATCTCCCGATCCAAACCAGATAGAGACACAAACTAAACGGTATTATAAAGCCCAAATACTGGTGAATAAAGGAAGATTATTCAGATTCTTCAAAAAAAGTTAATCGACCTTGAATTCATTCCAAGGTCATAGTTGAACAAAGAAAATAATTTTTATAAAAGCAAATATCTAGCGATCGAAAATTTAAAGAGACCTAAATGTAATAGTATTTAGTAGTACTCCAAGTATTGCTGAAAAGAGCCAAACGGTTTTGATTCGTCAAAAATAAATTCCCTATCGTAAATTCCGGGGTCAATGGTCAACTAAAAAAAAGAAAAATTTTCTGACTTAAACATAGCTAATTGTTTTTTGAAATCGTTTTATTCGATATACATACATATAAATGCACATATGTATGTGTGGTGGGTCATATTTATATATTTTTACATACACAATATCACATCTATATACATACACTGCGGAACCAAAAAAAAATTGGCACAGCGAATTTTTCACAATATATGCAACAATTTCCATTCTAATATTTTTCCGCTAATTTCATATAAAAATATGGTTCATTCTACAACAAAAAACATAAAAGTATAATTCCCAAACTTTGTGCAAAGCTCGCGAAAATTCAGCACATTTTCATGAAAATTTGCAACTTTATAGTCAGATTTTTTAGAATTTTTTGATTATGCAGATTTGTAGCCCAATCAATGCAAGTTTTATGTAGCTAGAAATTACCGTTGATTTTTCGCATTTTTTACGCAGTCTCTTCCATACAAAAATTTTTTTTCGAAAATACTTTATATGGAAAAAATGCAAAATACCTTCAACAAAAAAATTCTCAAAAATCAACGCGATTTTTGACTAACTCCGCGCTTGCATTTTTTTACTAGAATTTAATGGGCTGCAAAACTGCATACTGTAAAATTCTAAAAAATCTCAATAAAAATTTGCTGAGTTTTCGCGAGTTTTGCAAAAGGTTTAGGAATTATATTTTTATGTTTTTTGTTGTAGAATGAACCATATTTTTATACGAAATTAGCGGAAAAATATTAGAATGAAAATTGTTGCATATATTGTGAAAAATTCGCTGTGCCAATTTTTTTTTGGTTCCGCAGTGTATGTAACTATATAGATGTGATATTGTGTATGTAAAAATAAATATATATGTGGAGATTACGATACTAAGAAAAACACGTGTGGTTCGGTGGAGCGCAAGAATAGAAGAGAGTGTAAAACTTTATTTTTCTGTTCTACTAACGTGAAAGGAATGACAGTGTAAAGAAGAATGTAAGTTAGAGCAAGGTTGCATTTTGGTCGTACGTATCGGCTTTTGTGGTGTTGCCACAGTACTCCCCTCCTAGTCCGGAGGCTCGGCGATAAATGCTGGCTTCAAACGGTCGAGTGACACTTTCACAGAGTTGCCATTAATATTGATCACGAAGTATTTGTGGTGCCGTTGGAGGACCTTGTATGGTCCTTTATAAGGTGCTGACAATGATGGACGTACTGACAGGTCCCGTACGAACACCTGTTCGCATGTTTGCAGGGCTGAATGCATAAAAGGTGTTTTCTTTGTGTGCCAGGCCGTATCCGCCGGCCGTAGGTCACGCATGATGCGACGAAGCTGTATGACGGTCTCTACCTCATTGCTCGGACTGCTGCTGTCAATAAAGAATTCTGATGGTAATCGGAGCGTGGTCCCATAGACTAACTCGGCTGGTGAGGTACCAATATCGGGCTTGTAAGCGGAGC
>NW_016157997.1:111763-119025 GCF_001687245.7 Rhagoletis zephyria
CTATTATTTACATTTATGTTTCCTGATTAACCATATTATTTATTGGTGATCACTTCTTGAATAAATTGCAATGTAGAAAAAAGTCATCTGACTTCCAAATAAGCAAAAGATAACTGTAAAATGCCAAACTGAGAGTGAGTGCAAAACTGTAACATTTGCCTTAACTTACATTTTTGTCTCCAGGTTTTTTTATTGTTGTTGGATTGACTTAAAATCGTTATGAGAGCGGGAGTAGGGGTGTGCCAACAAGAATATACAACAAAAGTATGAAAGTCGTTAGAACTTTGAAAGATAGCGGTGGCTGAAATAAAAAGTGTTACATCATGTTACAGTTTTGCTCGTCACTGTATATATTTTTTTTTAAGTCGGTTTTTTTTTTGGTAAAAATTACTTGTTTTAAGTCGGTTTTTTTTGCTAAAAATTACCTGTGGCAGTTAAAACTCATTCTCTCTTCCTGAATCGCAAAATGAAGAGTGCACACAATTTTCAGTAAACACTTGAAAACTCACAGTTACAGAATAGAGCCCCTGGTCAATCCATGTACTTATTTTGTGCTATTCGTTTAATCTACTTTGTTTTTTGGTGGTACAAGATTGAGAACCGCTACTCTATATACTACTTTCTTGTACTATGGATGCTTCCTCTGCTTTTTGGGCACATGATATCACTATATCGGGTAAAACAAAGCTATAAATTAAAACAATTTAAGAAAGGCTAGCTTACCTCTTAAATACTGAATACAAAGAAAAAGTATACTTTATTATCATAGTTTTATTTTTATTTGCACGTACTATATGTATGTACTTATAGAGGTGGCCAACCAAATAGGTCAAAAGCTTTCTTTATACGTTGTTTTCTTTGGCCGACGGGGTTTCCTGATTTTTCTGTTGTTGTAATAGCATACATATTCCTTAAACTGTTTGTCGAATATTGCTGAATTAACAGTCCCTGGACAGATGCTATATGAATGTATGCAAATTTGGGTTGTCCGGTTGTGTCTTGAGAACGAGTTTTCCTGTTGCAATACATTTCAAAAACGTAGTACGATGTGTAATACGAAACTAAAAAATAATACTTATTTGAGTTAGACAAGCTAAAAATTCATTTACACTAGAGCCAAATGCGTAATTTGGGCATAAATTAGGAAATGCGACGCATTCCTCCATGCTATTATATACTGCTGTATTTATTATACAAGTTTATTGAACGCGTTTAAAAACAAAAGCGCGTAGTTATAATCAAAATAAAGTGGATCGAAAGTTAATGCCAGCTTTTTGACAAATTTCCAATGGGATATCTTTCAAAAAAGCTGCCACTAATTTTAAAGTCGACTTTATTCTGACATTTCGATTGAATTTAAAAGCAATATAAATTACATATTAAATTTTTGGGGAAAACGTACACAACCAAACCTTATCTTTAATTATTTGCCCGCTGCGGTATACATATATCGAGGATCGGAGTTATTTATTTTTTCCGCCCACCACGTTCTTTTATTTGTAGATGTATTGTTGCACCACTAAGTATATTATAAAATGCCATGGTATTACTGTCCTTAAAGAACATTCCCTGAAAAGAAAAGAAAAAATGTGTTATTGGAAACTTTTTCATGGCAGAAATTCACTCAGATATTTGCCATTGAATGCCCAGGGGTAACCGCTATTAGAAATACTTTTTATGTTTTATGAGTCCAAAATAGCACGCCAGTCATTTCTCTTCTGTGCCAACTTACACCAACTGAAAATGCCAAGTGAAGCCAAGTACTTCTCCACCTGGTCTTTCCAACGCAGAGGTCTTTCTCTTCCTCTCTTAACTCATTTCGTGCCGCGCCATTCAAATATGAATGACCCTAATTTTTCCATGGGGGCTGCGTCATTCAAATTTGAACGGCGGTTACATGCTACAGTAGGCCATGTCATTCAAAAATTAATGACACTCAAATGGTACATGTACGCTAGCGTGGACCGAAAATCCGTTTTTTTAGAATTTTGATTGGTAATAGCAAAATTATGGTTCATTATGCTTTAAAAAAATCTGTGGGAAATTTGGAATTTTTTGGTTTGGGCTCGCCCCCAAGTCCATCAAAGTTCAACATGCTCAAAAAATAAAAAAGAATCAATAAATTATTTAATGAATTTATTTTACTAAAATTGCAATAATCTTCTAAAGTATTAGTCCAATATAATTTGGTATATGGACCATTTTTGTAGAGAATCGAAGTTAGCTAAGAAAATTTTTTTTTTAATTTTCTTGTGATTTTATGACTGATTTATAAAAACAAGAATATTGTAAATGCATTTTGGTAATTTTCCAGAAGAAATTGAAGATGTTCAAATGGTTGTCATTCATATTTGTATGACGTGGCCAGGCATGGAAATTTTTATCAAATATGCATGACGCCTATATTGAGTTGTTTTTTATGATAAATTGAAGATTTGTACGATAGAACTATAAAGTTCTTTTTATCATAATTGTTTCAATTAAGCTTTCACATTTATGTTCTTCTTACTGAAAAAAACTCATCAAAAATTGTCAACACGTGCCAAAAGTGCCCAGAGCGTGAGGAACGCAAATAACCACATTTCGTGCCCGGAGTCAACAAATCAGCTCTAAACAATGATTATACGTGTAGTGTATTTATCTAATATGGCTAATAAAAAGGGAAGACAAAAATATGCAAATGAAGATTGCATATGCAAATGCATATTCTGATACAAAAGGCATATTTTGGCGAAAATGCATTAAAGTGCAGATTTTGGTAATAAATAAATTAATTTTCGCATAATTTCATCTGGCAATACCTTTGCGTAGATAGCCAGGGTTGCTGGCGAGGTTTGTTTAATTGATAAAAAGAAAAAGCTGTCAAACAACGGAAAGTCCCGTTATTTTCTAGTAAAAAAATTTTACTATACTTGTAAAAATATTTCGACTGTTTTACAATAGTGAAGTTTGGCGCTAATCCCGTGTTTGGTGGTTAAAAAATTCATTGAAAATAAGCCGAAAGAGAAAGAATATTTGCGTTCGAATTTAGCGAAAACTGTTCACCAGTTTCCAGGTGTGTTGCGAACTGACCAGCGAGTTTTATTCGGCACCTATTGTAACTGCTCAATATCAGCAAAAAAATATTTTGTGTGAAGCAACACCTCAATACGGACAAGCACAAAGAAGCATTGAAACGCAAAAAAAACTATTCAGCCGCTTCTACCAAATTGTATTGAGGAAGAAGTTGGGTAAAGCTTTTCTCGAAGCTAACATTCCACTTAAGAAAATAAGTCATCCGAGCATTAAGGAATTATTGGAAAAATACACCAAGTTCAAACTGCCAAGTGAATCTATCTTGCGCTCGAAGTATGTGCCCATTTTATACGAAGAACGCCTTCAATATATGCGATCAAAAGCCAAGGACAGAAAAATATGGGTCTCAATTGATGAAACGACGGATGAAAGACAGCGATTAATTGCCAATTTTATGTTCGGCATATTAGATGGTGGCGATACTGAAGTAGGGAAATCCTATTTACTCAACATAGCTCAACTGGATGCGTCTAATGCGAGTAATGCAGCTGCATCCTTCAACGATTTTTTAAATTTACTGTGGCCAGAAAGTTAAATATGTATTAACTTTTGTTGCAAAAATAACTTAGTTTTATTTTCAGTACATTTTTGCTGTTGTAACAGATACAGCAGCCTACAAGTTGAGTGCAGTTCGATCTCTCCAGATATTATTTCCGAGAATGATACATTTAACATGCTTTGCGCACGGCATTCATAGAATTGCAGAATTCATAAGATCAGAATTTCCAGACGTTAATGCACTATTTGCAAATGTTAAAGCAGTTTTTTAAAGGTATACATACATACATATGTATTCATATATTCCTTTTTTTATAATTAAAGGCACCATCACTCAAACTCGCTTTTAATACGAAATATCCACAACTGCCACTACCACCAAATCTCTCTCAAAAACTCCAAGAACCGCTTCACAAGATGTTTCCATTGTTCATACCTCCGCGCCATACACCAGCACAGGCATGATGAGTAACTTATAGAGTGTGATCTTGGTACGAGAGAGGACTTTATTTCTCAATTTCCTACTTAGTACAAAGTAGCACTTGTTGGCAAGAGTAATTCCCCGTTGGATTTCATGGCTGACAATATTATTGGTATTTTCAAACTTGTAACTGCCGTGTATGCAAAGACGCGTATGCTCTGACTGTTTGTGTGATGACAGGAGATACTTCGTTTTGTCCTCGCTCACCACCAGAGCCTTATCAAGTCCTCGCCACCGTACTTGAATAGCTCGGCTGGCAAG
The DNA here is from genome assembly GCF_001687245.7 of Rhagoletis zephyria. NCBI lineage: Eukaryota > Metazoa > Arthropoda > Insecta > Diptera > Tephritidae > Rhagoletis > Rhagoletis zephyria. The sequence goes on from NW_016157997.1 coordinate 116,079, forward strand.
CCGTCAGATCCAGCAGCTTTGTTGTTTTTCAGCCGCATAATNGGTACGAGAGAGGACTTTATTTCGCAATTTCCTACTTAGTACAAAGTAGCACTTGTTGGCAAGAGTAATTCCCCGTTGGATTTCATGGCTGACAATATTATTGGTATTTTCAAACTTGTAACTGCCGTGTATGCAAAGACGCGTATGCTCTGACTGTTTGTGTGATGACAGGAGATACTTCGTTTTGTCCTCGCTCACCACCAGAGCCTTATCAAGTCCTCGCCACCGTACTTGAATAGCTCGGCTGGCAAGCCGTCAGATCCAGCAGCTTTGTTGTTTTTCAGCCGCATAATCGCTGTTCGTACTTCGTTATAATCAGGCGGTGGGACATCGACTCAATCGTCATCGACTGGGGGCTCCAGTTCGTCTTCTAAACTTCTTTCAGTGCTGCTGCCATTCAATAGGGAGGAAAAGTGTTCCCTCGAAAATTTAAGTACGTTCTGGACATCGGCATCCATCTCTGTCCCTAAAGTTGGAGGGACGACTATACTAGCCCTAAAAGCTTCAGATCCATTAGCATGATCCCTTCATGCTTCACATCCTCTGCCTTTGCATCAACATGCCGATCTGGTAAGGAAATCTTGTGAAACGGTTCTGCAAAATCTAGTTGCCAGAACTAGCAATGCCACCACTCGGAATGAACCAGTACAGAGATATGATTGTGGCCGCAAAGCAAATGTTGGAAGAATATATGAGCCGTTTATTTTGACAGTGTCATAAGTCACCTTTCCAAAAAAAAATCGAGTTAATGATAATACTAGTTACAATTTAACGGTATCCGTTCATTAAAAAATGGCATTTAAATGTTGAGAAGCAATGAGGTTTTGTTCGAGAGAAGTTTAACTAATCAGCGTGTAACGTAGCATTCACTACGCTACAACATTTGCAGCCACAACCTACCACAAATCTATCCTACGTTGTAAATATGTATGAACATACGACATGCTTACCCACATACACCAGGCATGTACATTAGAGTGGTCCAAAAAAATAAAGTCGGAGTTTTAATGCCGGCACACCCTAGGATTGATCCATATCGAAAAAATATACCCCTATTTTTTTATTTTGAAATCAAAAAATATTTAGGAAGTGCTCAAAGCGTTCAAAGTTTTCCATGTATTTTATATGGAGAAAAAACAATTTTTCGTAGGAATGGTATAAAACTCTTGAAACTCAATATTTTTCGACCGGAAAACTATGGTTCTCTTCAGGAGACTAATATCCAATAGTTTATTTAACCATTTTTTATGATTAAAGATTTTTTATTGGTCCCCCCATTGCATTTTCTAAGGGCTTTGGAGGACCTATAAAATATAGTTACCATGAAAAAATTTTTAAAGAAACAATTGAGTATTATTATTGGGAATCTCCCACTGTACAAACCGTTTTCAGCGCTGTCTTCCGATCAAGTAGACGGCGCCCGTTAAGGTCTGGTAGAAGATCGAAGTGCGACAAAAAATCGGCGCCAATAATTGCTTGGGTCACGTCCGCGATGACGAATTTCCACACGAATTCTCTACGCAGGTTGAGGTTGAGTTTTAACAAAACCTCGCCAAATACTTGAATCGAGCGAGCCATTAGCAGCAAACAGGTGTGTATCCGATGTTGAAACTCGAGCCAGCGTCGAGCTCTTGGGTATGGTTGACACGTCTGCACCGGAGTCAATTAAAAAGTGGATCTGAGTTGATGTGTCAAAGATGTCTAGACGGCGGTTCGATGGCATTTCAGATTGTTTGCCGGTATCTAAAATGCCGCTGGCTGAGCATTGCTATTGGGCGTTATTCGCTGTTGGCTGCCCGTACTTACACGGCTGCCTACATTTTCGGGCGTTGCGGCCGAACTTGGAGTGATACCAACACAAATCGCTAGCACCGCCACTACTGGCATCTCGGTTGCGTGCCGGAGTCCTAGATCTGGGGCGACGCACCTTCCTGCCGTTTGCAACCTCATCGAAGCGTTGTCTAAGCGCAGCTACCTCGGCTCGCAAGTCTGCCTCAGAGGTGTGTGGTGGATTGCTTACCTCGTGCACCTGCCCTTCACGCAACTGAAATGACTCGCAGATAGAGTCAGCGATTTTTAATTTATCCACCGTTGGTACGTTGGTGGCGATGATGGCTGCCTGCGCGTAGGGTGGCAAGCGACTGAGCCATAAGTCATGTAAAATACTATCGCTCAAGGTAGTCCCGGCGGCGCGCTTCATCTCGTTGAAGAGGTCGCTTGGGCGACGGTCACCCAAGGGCATATCGCGGAGCACGCGCTGTAGGCGACGTTGTTGGCTTTCGGCGAAATTTTCTGATAGTTTAGTGCGAATGTACTGATATTTTTGCGTAGCTGGCGCAGCGTCGATGATGGCGCGCAGCTCCATTAGTTTGGCCGGCGGAACGCTAGCCAAGACGATATTGAATTTAGCCGTGTCGGCGGTAATGCCCGTCGCCTCGAACCAGAAATCGAGGGAATAAAAGTAAGCGTCGATTTTATCGCCTGACATCGCGGGCATTGGAATTCGCGGTGCAAAATTCTGTGGTGGAGGATGCTCCCTGCTACCTTCTCCATCTGTAACCATTCTGCTATCGTCCAAGCTCATCGCAGAAATTTGCTATTTTAAAATATTCTGAAAGTTGATACTTAGCGAGTGGTGCTCTTGCTTCGGGGTCACCAGTGTGGAGATTACGATACTAAGAAAAACACGTGTGGTTCGGTGGAGCGCAAGAATAGAAGAGAGTGTAAAACTTTATTTTTCTGTTCTACTAACGTGAAAGGAATGACAGTGTAAAGAAGAATGTAAGTTAGAGCAAGGTTGCATTTTGGTCGTACGTATCGGCTTTTGTGGTGTTGCCACATATATGACCCACCACACATAGATACGTATGTCCATTTATATGTATGTATATCGCATAAAACGATT